>NC_034412.1:5737984-6037984 GCF_002078875.1 Numida meleagris
TTTACTATTTTCATGCTATGTGGTATAAGACTTAATAACATTGCATAAAAAAAAGGGAAGTCATTCTTTCTCCTTTGGACAAGCCGTTGATAAACATCTCTGTTGCGATATTTATTTTTATTTTTTAATCTAACACTCAAGCAATATTTTGTATATAACTGACTTATATTTTACTCAGGCATATTTCACTGCTAGTAGTGTAAAGTATTCCAGACTGTATTTATCCATGTGTCCACTCCTTCACGGGGTCTACAATAGTACATCAAGTATGGATAGTAATCTGTAAGACCCAACAAACTTCTTTGTTTCTGTTAATAGCAGAACTGCTGTCTAATTTAGTTTCTGTTAGAGCAGACAAAATGTTAGCTGATCTATGCCCTTCCTTATATAGCTTACTTGTGCGTGTTTAAAATTTTTCTAGTAAGCATTTTGAAGACATTAGCAAAGGCAGACTCATTTTAGTCTGTCTTTACAAACTGACATTTTGCTATTTATTGCCCATTATTTGTTATATATTGTAACGAAGCCCTTCAGTTATTTCAAAGAGAATCATGTACTGCTGCCAACAGGAGTATTCCTTGTAAAACTAGCAAGTTTTTCCCTGATACACCTGCTACTTTAATCTATATTTACTTTTACAGTTAATGAAATTTAGTGCTCTTTTGAATAGTTAATGCATTTCTAGGGCTGAAAATTTAACAAATCCATATATTTACGTTGAGTAGACAAATATCTTCATATAGTACAATGGTTTCCTAAAGCAGGAGCAATAAAATTTTTGTTAATCTCCGTGTTACTTGTGTTTTATACTGCTGATTTCTTTAGTATGTGCAGAAAAGGTCTATAAATGTTGTTCGGTAAATTACATGCTATATTCTGAAATGATGAACTAAGGTAATGGCCTCTGCCTTAGGAGCTGCATGCAACCAAGATTGCCATTTCCAAGTAAGGGTTATACTGTACCCGATAGTGGTGCTATGCTGTTGCAAGATAATCTGAGTCCCTTGCTTTATAAAGGAGCAACTCTAGAGACCGATATTGTTGGGTTATGATGGGGTATATTTGAACACCTGACCTTGCTTTCCATTTAGCTATTGCTGCTGTTTGTTATCTTTAAACCATTCACTGCATAACTCCATCTGTTCATGAAAAATGTAGTGTAGCTCTTGGCCACAAAAGTCACAGTGAAGATACTAGTATGTAATAACTTGGGTATTTGAGAAACATTATTTCTGTTAGCAAAAAAACAAATTGGTTTCAATATCAGTATCTTGGTATTTTCTATTAATAATTAAGTTCATTAATTGTTAAGTACATAGTAGATGCTTCAACACGTCTTCTGAGAGTTTGAATTTTATAGCCCTTGTTCTCTCTGACATTCTTTAAGAAACACTGAATGTGAAATGGTGCACATAACTGAATTCTATTTTATCTAAGTCCTGTATGTTATTTAACTGTTTAGCATAAGGCTGTGCATCATGCTTAATTACCAACCTATCACAATAAGTAGTCAACGCTGTAGTTGTTGTTTAATTTCCTTTTGCCATTTCAAGAAGCAAATACACTGTTTAATGGAAATATTTCTGTAAAATTTTAGGACACAACAATCCAATTGTGATTGCAAGGCTGACTTTCTACATAATGCAAACCAAATAATTGTGCTAAAAAGCTCATAACCAATTGCAGATGTACTTTGGAATTGCATTCAGTCATAAAAAGTTGCTTCTGCAGTGCTTCTGAGTTCTTTTATAATTTTGCATTTAAAATAAATACCCTCTGCTTGTTAATTGCAGGTGTGTTCCATATAGGGCAGCTACATCTGCCAACCTCAAACTTCTGAAATTGCTTTTGCTGTTCTGAATTGTACATAGACATGAAGCACCACAGATGAAAGTATCCTTGATAAAGAACTTCACAAAATGACATTAAAACTAATGAGGGATTTAGATATATAAAGTTGTTCTGAAGAGGCACTTGGAGATTCAGAAATTCATCTAAATTATTTCAGTCTCCTGATTATTCCGTGGACTATTTACTTTTCTTGACTGAAGAATTTCCAGCCCTAGGCTGCCTATTCTAATTCAGCTGTAGCTTAACACTTTTGAAGATGTCAAGTTGTCTGACCATAATAAAATGAGTTTATTCTGTAAAGAAAATAAAAGGGTTGTGGCAGCTTGTGCAAAAGATATCGTGTGTGTTTACGGTTGGGAGCTAGGTTAAGGAGAATTCAGTATAGAGTTTCCTATTGCTTGCAAGATTTCTTACACTTCAGGTATTTTGGAAGCTTTTCAAAGTATAGTGTTGGATAAGAATGTGTAACAGACTAGGCATCAGTTGCTTCTGTTGCCTGATGAAGTCCTTTTGGAAATATTCCATGAAGACACCGACTTACTGGGTGCCAGGTTCTACCAGGCTCACGGAATGTGGTTTATTTTTTCAAAATAAATATTTTTCCTAAGCCTGTAGGAAACTGCGAAGATAATTTTAGGAAACTTTGAATCTAAATGGAATGATTTTATGAAATCAACGCTGTGCATTATGTATATTTTCTTAAGAAATCACATTTTCAGTTGCAGCTTTGAAAAAATAAATGCAAGGTATTGAGGGCACATAAATATGAAGGACTCCAAATGAAACTGAAAAACGGTAGTGATTGAGCTCGTGTGTGTGTTTGTGGACGTTTGTATTGTGTTAAGGCATAGTAGGAACAGAAGAAAATTAGTTTCATTTTCAGTGAGTTTGCCAGATTACAGGGAACCAACAGCAGCAAGCATGCTTCCAACTAACAGCAGAAAAAACACCAGTTTTCATTAGATTTTAAATATATTTCTTTCTGGCTTCTTTTATTTCTTCAGCCTTGAAGTAGAGTTTAACAAAAAAAAAAAAAGCTTTGAAATATCTACTTTCTTACAGTGTGAGACAGAAAATTGTTGAATAGATTTTTTTAAAGGAAGCATAATTAACCCAGTGAATCTAAGATCTTATTAAACTGAGTACCTCTGCTCAATAAGTTCTGATGGCAAAATTATTATTTAAACAATCAAGTTTGCATAAATAACTCAAAATGTAATGTTGTGATTAAGTTATTTAAGTCCATAGGTACTTGAAGCATCATTAATCCAGGTCTTGTACTGTCTAAGTACAAGAGGATTCTGTAAGTAAGATAAATATTGTCTTGTAGCAAATTCTTACTAATATATTAAATAATTTGAGTGATTGTTTCAGATTTCCTTTCTCTGTGTTTCCTCTCAACCCTTCAGTGCTTCTCAAGAGTCAGTGCCACTTTTTCAGCTGCTACCCATAAGATTTAATTTTTATGACCACTGAATTAAGTAAGTGGGCAGATGTTTTAAAAAAACCTCTCTTTCATTTCTCTTTCCTCTCAAATCATTGCAACTAGAACACACAATCTTTTTTATATACATCTACTTAATTAAAATCCATTTACCACCTCCTCAGCAGCTAGCTTTGTGGCAATTTACTCAACATTCATGGCTGGGATGGCTGTGGCTGTCAACAAAGCAACTGAACATCTTTCAGATGCTCTCTCTGTGCTTAGTCCTGGGCTACTCCTTTGGTTCATTTTAGAGGAGAAAAGGACTTTGAATTGTTTCATGAAACTAAGCCAAAATTGAATACATTTTAATTTTAGTTAAAATAAATTTGTAATAAATGTAATAGCTTGCGCTTTTTTGTCTAGTAAATTTTTACTTCTTTCACAGTATTTAATGTCTTTTCCACGTAATGATTATAGTGATGTTTGTGCAGAAAACACATACAGAGTAAAGGCACAATAAAAAAAAATCAGGTGGGTCTACAGACTAAAATAGTATTCTTGCTTTCTGTTCTATTATTACTTAAGTATTAGCCTTGTTTACTGAAGTTGAACTGCAGTCAATAAAGTGAAATTACATGTTGGTAACCTGAAATCATATGAAGAAATACTTGAATTTTTGTCCTCATAATGAAGAGCAATGGAGAACTAAACTGTTCAGTCAGTTCTGACTCACTGATTTAAGTGATCTCATACAGCATAATATTTTTGAGAATGAAATATGCAGTGAGTACTGAGACTAAATATTTGTCCTCTCAGTGGTTATTTTTTTTTCTGAGCAGAATACACATTTGAGGGCAAATTTCAACTTTCTTCTTACAAATCTATTGGCATGAAATAGTTTATTACAAAACTGCAAATTCTTGCTTGCACACATATATGAAATGGAGTACTTGTAACAGTAAAGAATGATTGTATTGTACAGGCTGTCTCTTTAATGAGATGGTGCCAGTGGAATTTTCAAATACTGCATCTACATAGATCACTCTGTAAGTAATGCTTCCTATTTATTTCCGTTGAGGCTACAATGCATACAAAGAGCACAATAACACTATTCGATGTATCTGTACAATGCCCTCTGTTTATGATTCGGTCTTTTCTGGTGATTTTATATGAAACTATTATTTTTTCCAGCAGGGATTATTTTCATAAGTTTTGTAGATGATGGCACATTTACAGTTCAGAGTTCCAGTATGGAGACTTTCTAATTTCTCTATGGAGAAGCCTAACAGATGGCAGTCAAAAGAGAAAGTAAGGGGATTTGTCATAGTGTGGTTTTGTTTTTTTTCAAAAGTTAAATGCTAACTAAATATCTACAGTCATGAATGAAAAACTTCAGAAATATTTTGCTGATAAGAAAACAGATATGGTCATGGGCAGCCACAGAGCTGTGCAGGATGAGAAGAGAAAGCAATCCGGGCCATCCTGGTTAGACATTCATTAGCATAGAGGCAAAAAGGAGGAAAAGATTAACCCAACTGTGTACCTTAATACTAGAATGCAATTTGAGTTGTTACTTTGTCATAATATCCATACAGAATAAATGTAAAATAGCTCACACACCACTCCAGAAATGTTCCTAAATATCAACTGAAAAATTATCACTACATAGGTAGTAGTCAACAAAGTCTACATAAAATTATATGCGGTTTATTACATATTGACAGACAGAGAAGGCATTCTGTTGATTGACTGAAACCCTTGTAGGAAGGAACCAGAAATACATACAGAAGGCTGATTCAGCGTGTGTGCTATGATTCAGAATTTAAAATAGTCCTTGCTCTGACAAAGAGATTCTTGTTGCTTTTGGATCTGATGCTATGATTCTGTGTAGAGACATCTGCCTGATAGGATCTGATCTGTGCTTAACATCTCACTTTTTATTAGTCATTGCTCAGCTATTAAATGGTTGGGACAGATTTACCAGTTATTTTATAAATCAGACCCTAACAGAGTAACA
Organism: Numida meleagris; assembly: GCF_002078875.1. Classification (NCBI taxonomy): domain Eukaryota; kingdom Metazoa; phylum Chordata; class Aves; order Galliformes; family Numididae; genus Numida; species Numida meleagris. The sequence continues at coordinate 5,743,279 of NC_034412.1, forward strand.
AATTTTTTTTTTTCTATGGGGATTGTATTATCAGGATCTATCTTTTTAAATATAAGGCGATACAGTGCTCCTTTACAAAGAAGTTGGGGTTGTTTGTTTGTTTTTTAAATAGAGAAAGTTGAAAACTGTTGGAACTAGACGATCTTAGAGATCCCTTCCAAACGAAATGATTCTATGATTCTAACATTGGCTTTCTCCCTAGAGGTCAAGACTAGCCTCTGTAATTATGGTTCGACAATATGAGGCTTTGGGAGACAGCTGTTGGAAGAAGACTTGTCACCCTGACTACCTCCTTGTCCCAGGTTTCCTCTTACACTTGTGATTTATCTGTTGAGAGGACTGCTGTGATATGGATTAGGGAACTGTTCCAACAGAAGTTCAAGAAAGTTAGTTGATCTAGTTCATAGTATGGCTACTGAAGCAACTGTGTTGGCACACGTAATGGCAGTACTGTATGAGAAGAACGGGTAACAATCTATGGGAAAAGGGGGAGATTTCAGAACCCTTTAATGACAACATATATATTAAAAAAAAAACAAAACCGAAATGTGACTTCACATAGTTTCAAAAATGGAAGAATAAATTACAGATATATCTTACTGTAAGAGAAGGATAACGTACTACAGCTAACATATGCACTTTTATTTTGTTATTGACCAAATATATAGACAAGATGTGGTTCTGAATCATTGCAATGTTAGCTATATGCTATAAACAAAGTAACTGGTATCCTATACCTGTCTCTTTCAATGTTTTCTTTCTATCCGTTCAATTTCTTGTAGAACGTTATAGGGCTTTTATTATTTTTAGTAATAATAAATCGCATTATTATGGGTAAGCTGGACGCCATGCTTGTTTTTAACCAGAACAGTCGTTTTTAGGATAGCATATGTAACCTGATGTATATTCTAGCTAATGCAAACATACTTCACCTTAAGCAAGAGTTATTTTTTTATTTGTAGTCTCGATCATCCCTGGAGGGAAGGAAATCTGTGTCAGTCTCTCATTCTCCTGTTTGTTGTTTATTTCCTCTATATAGTGGCCATCATCAGTACAGACGAACAAGATTTAGTTCATGAAGGAGCAAGCTAATGGGCCAGCCCATTAACTTTTTAGTGACACAGAAATTGCATACGTCTTAGAACGGTTAACAGGAAATATAATTCATATAGCATGACTTAGGTTAATACTCAAGCTTGGAGGCTACCTGGATCCTTTTTGCAGGAGTGAGAAGAATCTTTGGTTATACTGGATACTGCGGTGCAAACATAAAGTAAACTGACTGATACCAGTCATTCCCTATTCTAATTCTTGCAATGGTCAGTCTTTCAAAAAGCCCAAGAGAACTTGTTACTTGCCAGTTACTGTACCTAGCTCTAAACTAGAGAAAAGCTGTTCAATCACTCTGACCAGAGCTGCTGCATTATTGTAATTACTGCTTTTCTCCCTATGAACTGTTGCCAGGCAGGAAAAGGAAATCAGTATCAAAAACTGCATAAGTTCTAGTTAGAATGACACTGCAGTTGTAAAGAGTATTACAACATTATTTTTTTAAAGAAATACTATTTACCTATCTTGAAGGCAAAAAAAATGGAAGTGAATGTCAGTTAATCCTGTTAAAGAGTAAAATGTCTCTATAAACTATATTATAAACTATTAAGTATGGAAAGAGTTTTGTGCCACTAACATAGTACCTTAGTCATTGTATATTTTGATGCTTTCAAGATTCTTAATTACTAAAAGTACTTAGGGGAATGGTCCAAAGTGAGGAATCCAGCATTTGCTGTGTTCGTTCCCAGTCAGCAGGCCAAATTCATCTGTAGGAGAGCCACAGCCCAGGATGTAAACTTGAGATAGGACTGTACTTTACCCCATATATGCAGATAGATGGGATGTACTTAAATATCTTTCAGGCACAGACCAAAGTATATTTTTTCAGTGAAACTGATAACAAATTGCTTGGAACTTGGATTCTAAATGTTTTATATTTCAATTTTAAAAGCTACTGCTGTCAAGCTCAGTATGTCAGTTGATTTGTTCTCCCTCGTGCACACACGGATGTACAGCATTCTCTCCAAATTTAGTTTGAGATCACAGTACAGATAATAGACTGGGAAATATTTTCTAGGAACAAATAGGTACATTTCAAACAGACTTGCTGATATGCTGTAGTTTTACCTAAAGAGAATGATTTGAAAAAAAAAAAATGTATCTGATACTCAATATTTAGGATTATGCAGTAATTCTTCCCTGCTATATTATGTTGTTACTAGGACATAAAAATATATATTAACTATGTTTAATCCATAGAAAAATTGTTCTTCCCTTTTCACAACTTAGTGTAGGATACGTAAAAGGAAAAATTTTACTTCCATATTACTGGGTCTACAAGATGCATTAATTTAGCTTTTTTTTTTTTGGTCTAGTTCTTGTCATTTTAATGATTAGTAGCTATAACAAGCTAAGTGGAAATGGGTATTCAAAGCGATGAGAGCATTGTGAGAAGTTTGGTGGGGTTTTTTTTGTACTCTTGCTAGAAAATATTTTTAGAAGAGAAGGGGAGTAATAGGATGTTTTTGCGTCAAAGTGTCAAAGAGGTTTTGCTTTTACAAAATAAATGTGTTGCTTTTTATTCCACTTATCTTAAAAAGAAACAAGACTGACAGTATTTTTAAAATATGTTAAGCAGACATTAAGGCAGAGTGATTTGTTCTGAGACAGGAGAGTGCAATTTTTAGGCCACTCTTCTGCTCTCCTCAGCTGGCATGGGGAGAGCATCACAAAGGTAAAAGTGTGAGAACTCATGGGTAGAGATAAAGACAGTTTACTGGGTAAAGCAAAAGGTGTGCTTGCAAGCAAAGCAAAACAAGCAACTCATTCACTGCTTCCCGTTGGCAGGCAGATGTTCAGCCACTTCCAGGAAAGCTGGGATCATTATGTGTTTCTTGGCAAGACAAATGCCATCACTCCAAAAGCCCTCCGCTTCCTCCTTATTTTCCCCAGCTTCTATTGCTGAGCATGATGTCACGTGCCATGGGCTGTCTCTTAGGCCTGTTGGGTCAGCCCTTTCAAGCTCCTTGTGCATGCCAGTCCCTCACTGGCAGGGCACCACAACGAGCAGCAAAGCTCATGGCTCTGTGCAAGCTCTACTCTGTGACAACTTACTGTCAGTGTGTTGTCACCACTATTTTAATCAAAAATCCGAAGCATTGCATCATACAAGAAAGTGTAACATCTACAAAGAAAATTAAAAAACTCTATCCCAGCCAACACCATGACAATCTCGTACTTAATGTCCTGTAAAACTGCTTGGAAAGTCCTGGCTTGTGGCTGCTCTTAAAATCCCTGGTTGCAGAATATAATTTTGTTTTTGTTTTTAACCAAGGAGAAGCAAATGTTTTTCTGTTCCTATATATTAATGCTAATGACTAGTGAAGCAATGTACTTCTAAATTGACAAATGTTTCACCCTGCAGTTCTGGAGGATAATCCATAGAGAACTGATTAAAGATGTAACAAGAAAATGTTTATTATCATTTCTACTCCATGGACTTCTACTCAAGGTTTTGTTCTTCTCTTGAATAATGTTTTCCCCTACCAGTTATTTTTCTCAGCTGTACTTACCAAGATACTGTCCAAGTGTTAAGCTAAGTTATTCTCCCACCTTTTAATGAAAAACATTTTGAGGATCATAGGGTGATCAGCAACATTTTTAGTACACAATGGTCAAAATACCAGTTTCCACAGAACATTATTTGTTTTGGAGAGATGGAAGAAGAGTTCTGCAGTTGACTTTATGTACTGAAAACAACATATTTGACTTTTGACATCCAAACATTGAGAAGATGTGGTATTTTCACAGATTTTTCATTTCCTGAGTGCTTGGAGAACGGCATTTCTTGTCTGGATCAGCATTCTCTCTGTATCAATTTAAAGCAAAAAGGGACAGACCGAAACAATTTATTTTTCTTCCAGTGTTCTAATAGTGAATTTAAGAAGTAAAAAAAGTACATCTTACTCTACTCAGTGATTTTGCAAACTGTAGCAGATAGGAACATCTTTTGTATCAGGGGTTAGACTGGATCTGAATTCAAAGAATCTTCTTGAAACAAACCTGCAATTTGGTATGACTGCATTCTTGCTAATAAAGCCAATGAAAAGTAGACAGGAAGTCAATAAGAGCTGCCTTAAAATAATGTTACTTCGTGGAGCTATTCATTGGAAGACCAAGGTGCAAAAATAGCAGCAAAAAAAATGTTCAATCTGTGCTGTATAATTCACCAGTGTGACAGTGCAAGCCTTTTCTAGCAGTATTAATTGGAAGTGTGATTGACTGCTTTTTTTGTGAAGTGAGAATCTTGTCTTTATTAGTAATATTGCTTATGGACATCTTTGTAAACAGCAGTAACTGAAGATGCAGCAAAATAGCTGCTGCATAGCAGAATTATTGTGATTAATGATAGTGATGTGGGCTTAAGACCTGGAGTCACCAATCAGCTGATGGAGTCTTGCTATAGCAAGCACCGTCCAATCCTTTCAGTCTTGGCATGGGGCTAGATGTAGGTCAGGAAAACCATAGGTAAGCTGATTATGCAAAGAAAAAAGGAATTATTGTGACTAGCTTCATGAGATCCAGTGGAAGCTTAACAGCTGTTGAATACATCAGTACAGTTGTGTGAGGGTGTATGCATTCAAAGTACAAATTGTACAAATATGAGATATGTCAGTTTTTACATCTTTGTTTTGATCATGCTTAATACTAGATCAAGTGTTTACAAAGGGCAACACAGAAGACGTACTGGGAATGCATAAGTGTCAGGATACCTCCTCTGCAAAGATGCATTGAACTAACTGCTCACTCCAGGCAAATGAGTGACAGAGCCATCTTATTTGACCAAACACACTTTACTCTGGCCTTTGTGCCTTAATTCATTCTCACACTGGGCTGTGAAGTCCTTTCTGGAGTTTCTATTCTCAGTATAAAACTGTTTGTCAAATTTCCGTTAAGCTTAAGGTGAAAAATTAATGAGCCATTCACTTCAGATATTTCAGAACTTTACTGCTCTATTATTAATGCAACAGAAAGTCAAAGATGTGGGTATATATAGTTATGGTTCAGTGTTCAGTCAGACTTTTTTTGATGTGTAAACTTTTTGGAGAGATCATTAAAGCAGTGTTTCAGGTCATAGAAGGAATTATGATAATGAATTTTATCCGTAAACTTCTTAGTTTTATTTATTAACTTTCTGTTTTATCAGATCCTGGCAGAGGACAACTTTAATAAACAGTTAAAGATGAAATATGGTATTCTCTGAATGTGGAATTTAAATAGAAGTGAACAGAAAAGTGATTCCTATACCATAAGCTCTTTTTTGGAAATACAACTAAAAGGCAAATTGTGCAATCCTGGAGAAGATGCGGATAAAGTAAAATTATTTTGTGACTGAATCTCTTCTGTTTCTTGTGCTCTGATTTTAGGCTTGACCAGTCACTGAAGTGATGATAAAATTGTACTTTAATCCAGAATTGAGTGGAATACAATGCACAAGTAGCACTGTTAAATTCTCCTCATAAAGCCTTTTCAGAAATCTAAGAATATGTTACTAATGTCAGTAAGTTACATGACATAACACTGTGAAATGTTAGGTTACAAGTGTGCATCTCACACTGAGCGGTATGGAAATGGGTTCTCAACATTTGTGTTTATGGTAAGGAAGAAAACCCAAAACAAAGTCACTAGAAAAGTGCAGTCCTCACTTTCTGTGTCAGAAACATTCTAAAGGTTACCTCTTTTTCTACTCCCCGAATAAATTTAATAATTGATTAGTGTATTTTTCTTCCCTCATTGCAAAATATTCTCTGGAGTCCTTCTTAAATGAATAGCAGTTTTAGGCCTGGCATGGTTGGATTGTTAGAACTGCTGAGTAAGGAATTCTGTTTCTTGAACTATTTTGATGCTATCAAATGAAATTTTAATTACAAGTAAAATCCTAATATTAAATTATTCTTAAAGCATTTGTTGGGTTCCCATATCCTGAAAGTGCTGTGTCCTCCAAGGAGTCTGGTATCCTGTGGGGAAAGATGATGCAAGAACCTCACGAAGTTCTTAGTTGTCAGTTTCCTTGTGAAGTCAGGTTGTGCTATTTTGCGGTTGGTACTTGACCAAGCCCATGCTTTAAAAGCAAACTGGAAGGCTTTAGCCCTGAAAATCTCAAAATTTTTCAATATGAGCTACGTTTTACTTGGGAGAGGTTTTGGATTTTTCTTGTTTGATTCCTGATCATGGTGCAGATGGCTTTGCTTACATCTCATAGGAAAAAGGTACTCTCATGATTGCTAATAAATAGCTGGTAGATGGAAAGTAACTCTAAAGTTTTTCCTTAATATTTTAATATTTGGTTTTAATATTTGTTCCATTACTTTTTTTTATTAAATAAGTTTTTTCAGTTATTAAAGATTCATAGCATCCAGGTCTGGAAGAAATGTCAAGAGGACATCTAATCTAGCACCTTGCCTCAGAGAAGAGATGATCCATATTTGTGCTGTTCCTGACAGTTTTTTTTATAATCTTCTATGTAAAGACTTCTGTTGTAGAAATTCTGCCTCCTGCTGAGGCAAGTAGTCATGAATTCTTACAATTAGAAAGTTTTTCTACCAGATAAGGTAAATCTCCCTTTCTGTAGCTCAGATCCCTGTTTTTTTTTTTTTTTTTTTTTTACCCAGGCATTAAACTGTTCTTTATACCTTACAACGATTTATTTTTTTTAAACATGAGAAGTTTTCTCCTATAAGTTGTTCTTAAATGTGTATCTTTCATAGTCTGTTCAGATGTGAAGCTCAAGTTGTGGATAAATGGAGAAGGGATAGGTGCTTTTCATTTGCAGCACTTTGAGGTTCATTGCTCCTGTAATATAGTCTGCAGGTTGATGAACGTTAGACGAAATAGTGTCTCAGTTACATTACTTGGATGGGCATTTCAGGATTCTTTTTGCTTCTAGAAATAGACTGCTAAAGCTTAAGCAAATTGAATTTACTATCAATTTACTGAAGTAACTTTCAGGGATTTTCAGCCCTGTCCAGCTTTGATAGTCAAAAAAAAAAAAACCTTCTAAATTATTACTTTTGGATCAGTTTCATCTTTCCACTTATAAGAAGTGAACGCTGAAAAGATCTGTTATGTGTCAAAGAGGAATAACAGATTCTTCTCCATAACTAAATGTTACAGCGTTGGATGATTTTTGTGCTGTGATTAAGGGCAACTTGGAAGATGTCTCGGGAGTTTCTGACACAAAAAATAAAACTAAAGAGGGAGGATGCATGTGAATGTGTATGCTGCGGTTCAGTAACAACACATCTGCTCGTAATTTTCTATAAGTTTATTAGAACATTCGCTGCTGAATTCTGATAGCTTCTTCCCCTTGTGACTGCAAGTCACATAGAATGTAAAGAATTCCTCCCAGCTGTAAAGGAGTCCATGTCAGCAGAAAAATGTGTTGCATGGATGTCTCAGAGAGAGGCCTCGTAATCTGAATCTCTGGTTGGAAGTTTGGGAATTATTCCATCTGGGCAGGCACGTTAGAAGGTTTTTAGAGCTTTGCATAGCTGGTTTCTGCCCCATGCTGTGAACCTCCTCTCCTTTTCCATGGTGGGCTTTTCATCTGCAAGAAAATTCTTGCTTTCCTTGGGAAGATACAATGCTTTTATTAGGCCAACTAAAATATTCGAGAAAAATAGATGGATGTTTTGTCCTGAATTGTGTTAGAGCATTTCCATTTGTGGAGTTTGCCTTTTCTTCCATTTATGTCAGCTGGTCTCCCAGCATGTCTTGTTATCTCCAGAAACCTTCCCATGCTTAAATGTTGGCAGATGTGTGTATGGAAACTCATTTATTTTCAAATAGACTTTTTAAAATATGCATAAATCTTCAGATACAGTGAGGCTTGTGCTGTTGTTCCTTAAGATCTTAAAGATGTAAATGAAGTATTCTGATGCTTTCTGATGTGTACCTTCTTCCACTTGATACGTACCTATCTGTTCAATATGCTTTCATTCCACATCTCTTTCATCTGAACCTTCAACCTTCCATCATAAAAACACCTGCAATTAGAAAATAAGGCAGTCACCTTAGCCGCATTGAACACTCATTGAGTCAATGAGATGATCAAACTGTATTCTTTGAAGTGGAATGTGTATATTCAAATTTCCAGGTTTCTTGATATGCGCAAAGAACCACACCACATCAGCTTGTAGTATTTCATCAACGTGCATTCTCCGTGGTGTGTGCTCTTTTCAGAGTTCACAAAAAAAAGCTTTTTGTGTGAAAATAGCTCGCCTCTTAAACAGTGTATTGCTAAGTAGCATAACTTCTTTAATGTTTAAATATTTTTGTGTCTGCAGCAAAGCAAACAAACTTATCAGTAGCAACATCATTCAGCGCGGACAGATACTTCTGTTTGATTTCAACAAGTTTAAATATCTGCTTTTCCCTGTAACATTGTGTTCAGTTCTTACTTGAATTTGGAAATTACTGCTGATCAGAAATTCTATTGTTCGCTGATTCCTTTCACTATACAGTAATTTCTTTTTTTGTTGCTGAATCACGCGCAATCTACTATCTGCTTGGACTCTGAAAAGCTTTTTTCTTGTGGAACTATCCCCTACTTATCGTAACATCTACATGTAATTTTGAGGTGCATGTTCTTGGAGGAATATTTTTTCAGTAAGGTAAGAATAAAATAGTGGCTGATTATCTAAATTAAATGTCTTAATCTTTACTGTAGATGGTTGTTTTTTTTTCCTTGGTTTATGCTTTATTCAGAAATTCTTAATTATCATGTACGAAATTGCTCTTTTCTTTCTGCCATTTAAGATGGAAGCTACAGACAACATCGACTGAACCTCACCACGTTGTTAGTGCAACCAATTTCTGCAGTACTTGCCAAAAAACTCATTTCTATGCCTGAGAATAGAGTCCAAAAAGACAAGTGCGTCCCCCTGCAACTGCTGAGTACAGGTAATGCTTTTAAAGTGTTGGTTTTTCTCTTAACAATGAAATATTCTTCAACAATTCCACATTTATTTTTTGGAACAGTGTATTGCTAAGAGTTTTAGCTGATTGTAAGGGTGTTTTGTGTAACTGCTTTCTAGAAGAGATTATCGAAGAAAAGAAAACCATGCTCTCTAAGAAGTCATTTGTTCTTTTATCTTTGGCAACCTTGCTCTAGTTATGTATAACTTTTCATGATCTCTTTTGCTAGCATTTGGCAAATATAAGTCAATATCTGAAGTACAAAGTCTCTTAGTGTAAGGCATTAAGTTCTAATTCTTGCTATTGACAAAAAAATCCCACTGTCTTTAGATATCTTCGCTAGGGAGATGTTATTACAGTTTGCTAGGCCTTGTTGGACTGCTTAAACATCAAGGCACCAGGAGCAGTATTATTCTGTGACTTTTTTCTGCCTCTAGCATAATAATGTAATTCTAAATAGCGTTGTGTCTTTCTGTGTTCCTTAATTTGTATCTGCTGTAGAATAAACACTTGTATTGTTGTCTAACCCTTCAGGCACCTTTCTCAATGAGTTTCACCAGAAAAAGTCATCGTGACAAAAGTGAAATACCTTGAATAGAGCTAGATGAAAGGAAAGAATGCATTCATCTTCAGAGATGATGCCGTTAGCAAACTCTTACAGATTACTGCTTGAAAAAACTTACGCTTTTGGGGGAAAATAAAAGTGAAAATACAGTCTTCCAACAAAGATGATGCAACGTGTTTCAAGGGAGGAACACCTTTCAGATAGCATTCCAGAAGAGATGTTTGCATAAGTAATAATTCTGTCTTGATTTTTGTTTAGTAATAGTCTATCTTTCACCAGTAGAAAATGCAGAAAAAATATACCCTTTATTATAATGCCTGTTATTTTAAGTGATATAAAGCAGTGATCTTGGAATTATGGGGACAGACTATGTTAGCCACTGTCACTTCCACTAAGTGCAATGATAATAGTAAAAGCAGATTTTAAGGGCAAACGTATGTACTGTATCATTTATTTATTGCCTTTGGGAAGTTACTGTGGAATAGGAATACAATAAAACAAGTCATAAAAAAGGCTGATTAATTTTATGACTTGTGTTAGCATTTGTAGTTATGTACGCTAAATGTAAAGGCAGTAAGGCCTCACACTTCATGTCTTAAGCTGTTGTGGTTAGAACAAATATTGCTCTCTATGCATGGCTGACCAGATACTTTAAAGATCTTCTGATCTTCTCAACTATCAGTAAACAAAGACTGAATAAACAATAAAATAACTTTTTTAAAGGAACAGTTAAGAGGTGTGAGGATTGCTAATATTGTAGGAATTTTCAGCAGCTGAAATGCATGATGGAAGGCAAGAATTTGGGCTGACAAAGAGTTCTCGTTTTCAAGAAATAGCTGTACGGAGTCTGTTTTTCAAAGAGGTTTTTTGGAGGCTGCAGTATGGAATCACCTAGGGGTAACTTATTCTACCTTTTGTATGACAGATGTGGTGTTTGTTTTACCTTCTTTGAGAAGGCGGGAATTCTGTGTGGTGAAAGATTTCTGGAAAGAATATTCCAAGCTGACTGTCTAGAAAGAGTCAATCCATGTCCTCCTGTTTTCTGGTGAACACAGCAGCTTGTTTCCAATTTCGTGTAAAACTTTTTAACCACAGTAACTCATGTGGCTTTTATTTTTTTAAATCTTATGTTATTGAGTAAGGCAGCTCTGTAGCAACAAGCCTTGCTTAATTCTGTAATGCATTCATGATACATTGTGCTTTGAAATAACAGTAGTATGACTGTCGATGTGCTGGAGCATATAGTTTGCGGAAGTGCTCAGTAGCAGCTCTAACAGAAGAGATAAAAGATTGCTTTCATGACAAGAAATCTTGTATAACTATTTAATAACAATAACTAAAGCGAATATGCTGAACAGAGCAAGGCACATGAAGTGAAGGCTGAATCTGTAGTCTTCTTGTTGATGAAGCTTAAGGGAAAGATTTCACAAGTGACATAGAATTCATTATTTTTGTCGAAAGAGATGAATGAGCAATTCAGATGATTGGTTGGCTTAAAATTTGTTAGAATAAAATGATCATTCTCTCATCAGTATGTTTCAAAAAGCCAAGCAGCAGATTCATCAGTAATGATTAAACATTTATATATAGTTTCCTCACATTGCCTCTTTTTTCCCTTAGCCTTGCAGTTTTCAAGAGACATAAAGTGATAGAGGCACTGGGAGGATATGGGAAGAGACATCTGAGATATATCAGATACTTAGAACCCAAAAAGTGGAGAGTGGGAATTAAGTTAGTTATTAGTGTTGTGTTAGTTGAAGTCAGTAATTAGATTTGCTTTTTTGTTTATTACGGTGCTTCTTTGTTAATCCTCATTGATCTTAAAATTCTGTGTTCCTGTGAACTTTTTCAAAAATGAGCAAATAAGGAATTTAAGAATGAAGTATTGGAGAAAAGCTCTACACTTCTGAAGGTTTTGTTGTTGTTGTTGTTTTATTTGAGAGAGAGAAGGTAGTTAGGATATTGGCTAGAACATGGTGCTTTTGTTTCAATTGCTATAAATAGGGAAAAGAAGCTCTCAAAGCCAGATTATAAAATTCAGCTATACGTATGAAGCATTCGCAAAATTCATAACTGTCTTTGATACTGAGTGGGGTGCCTTCACCATTCTATATCACCGTGGGACAAGGTTCAGAGTGGAAAAAGAAATGGGAAACACCTGATTTCTTAGACTCCTGGCAGTAGATTATGCTCTTCTGTAGTTTTAAAATTGTCAATCAAATGAGTGGGAAATGACCATGCATTTTTAAAAATAGGTAATTTGGAGACATGACAGCAATTTGGTATGAGATAATGTACAGATTTCAAGTTATATACGTAGATAAAAGTACTGACAAGAGTAAATATTTTTCTACTTCAGAAATAACCTCTAGTTTACTTAAAGTCGGGGTATATCCTGAGTAGTATTAAGCTAAAGTCTCCTCATTTTCCAGAGAATACACAGGAAAAAAAAAATCAATACCTTTAAAATACAGTATAAGGAAGTAAGATTTGCTGTCAGGAGTGTCAAAAGGGGATTAAATTTCACTTCTGCCGTGTACTCCAAAGGGTGCGTTCAGCTTTTTCATCCAGTGTACCGAGCCTTTAAGCCCAAGTCACTTTAAGCTGACTACTGTGGTACATGACTATTAACTTGACTATCTGATTTCAGAATATGTGCATGGCCAGAAATTAATTTCCTATTTCTTCATTGTCAGTTGAAGACGAGATAGCTGATGTTGATTAAGGAAAAAAGAGAGTTAAGTCACTTGTTTTCAAAAGGATTTATCTCCTTTTTGAAATGGGGCTTAAAGAAACGTATCTGAAGTTTTGTAGCTAGAAGAGGGGAAATCAGTTCAGGCTTGGAAATATTTTTCAAGCAGACTATTAAATGAATCACTAAGCAGGCTCTAGAATGGCTCTAAGCAAGGAGCTAGAACTAGAGGTAACTTGCATAATGTAGGTTAAATTTAACCTGCTTAGTCAATGTGGGAGACATGAGCTGTTTTCAGACTTCTTTAAATGACCAAAACACGAACAAAGGTAACAGTTACAGTGCTGGGAGCCCTCTGGATTAATGCATTTTTAAATTAAAGATTTAATAAAATTCTGAAACAGTATCTGCAGATTTATATAGCAACCATTTCATCATGTTGATAATAAACTTTGCAGTAACTTACATCAGAAGGCAAAACATAATTACGACTTGAACCCAAACTTATTATTAACTTGCTATGATAATTATTGCAAAGTAATATGCTGTGGTCTGTTTTTAATGACCTGGTTGGCTTTCATATCTTTACTGTTTCAGTTTTCACATAAAGGATGATTTTATTAATAGCAGATATGGTTTTGTCTGAGTAAAATAAAATGAAATAAATGTTCTTGGTACGTTTTATGAAGCAAGGAAAGATCCTACCTGTCGTTTTGCTTTTCTCAAATATCAGTGGAGAATAGTGAATGAAAATATATTGAATTTTATTTTAAGAGAACTTCAAAGGAAATTTACCAGATGAAGTACCAGCAAATGAGCCCTGAAGTATCATAGAGATGTATTGTTTTGATTTTACATATTGCAGTAAACTCTGCTGAAATATTTGGCTTATTCTGGGAAGCAAAGCCAGGAAACAAGCTGTCAGCATGGCAGTGGGAAGATAACAGCCCAGGTGATGGAGAGCAAAATGATCAGTGGAATATTTTAATTTTGATCTGTGACAGTTGGGATGTGGGCATTGAAGCTCTGCCCTTAACCACGATGTGCTGTTGGTGGTGCAGTGCCTGGGCTGTCACACCTTCCTGGGATGTCAGGGTGACACCGTGGCCACTATCAGACAATTGTTAGCATTTAAGTTAGAGCAGTTTAAGACATTTTGCTTTTCTCAGATAGGAGTTATGACCTTTCAGATGAGGTGAATGTTAATAGAGTCTATTATAATGCAAACGCAACATTTTAAAGGTGTCTGCAGTGCCCTGTAGTTAGATGTTTTGTTCCATTGCCACAGACTCCAAGAGTCAGAGTAGCTAATGTGTCCTACCTGGGGACAGAGGGAATGGCAATAATTCTCAACGAAGAACCGTACTTTAAAAACAAACAAACAAAAGTAACTACTTTAAATCAAACACATTTCGCTGGCCTTCGCCTGTGCCACATATCAGCCACTGTAGTTGTGATGACCAATCTCATATATTGGCAGCCTTTTGAGGTTGTTTACTCTTGTATTCATATGACTTCCTCAACCAGTACTAGCTAAGACAACAAAGCTGTCTTCTGCTGGCATAAGTTCACAAGAACATCACCAGAGGCTATGCTGGCACAGTGATTACTAATGCTAAGGTGTAACTTTCCCCATCTCATTTAGCATATGTGTCTTCTGTTGTTCTTGTTAGGGTTTTCTTTTTCTTTTTTTCCACAGTAGTGTAATGTAAATGAGGTGTAATTCTGTGAATGTTAGAGAAAGATTAAGTTGGGGAAAGGCTTAGGTTAGAGAAACCTATGAAGATTAAAACAATTTTTTTTTTTTTATTTTGTTTGGTTGGTTTTTTACTGCTATATTCTGTCAGCATTTATTGGGTGAATTTAATGTTTTTTTTACCTTATGGAGTAGAAACATCTTCTAAGATTACAAATTTAATCTTCACTGCTAAAATGCATCTAAGGAAATGCCATAAGTCATGTTTTAATCTCTGATTCCTCGTTGGTATTTTTATTTTTTAATTTTTTTCCTCATTTTCCTTTTTTTTTTTTGAGGGGGGATTTATATCTGTTTTATATCTGTGATCTGTAGATCTCTTGGCTGCATAAGCAGAACTTTAACATATTTTCACTCTATCTTTTAACAGACAAAAAAATAATCAGTCTCAATATTCAGTCAGTCACAACATACAAGACGATTTCTAATGTTATTGGATATTTGAAAGGATCTGTGTTTCCTGGTAAGTAGTCCTTCATCACTTGAACTGACTGTTTCACAATGACTGGGAGTCATCGCTGGGGTCAGGTTCTAATTTGCCATGTAATGCACGAGTGACTGTACTGGTGGTTTTAATTATAAAATATGCTGTACTGTATGATTTGAATGAATACATGAGCTGTCTATATGACTTTTGAAAATGTTTTGATTTCTTTCATAAAGTCAGCAAAATTTTGAGTTAAATAAAACTATGCCTCAATCCACATCATCCCTGCATAACTCAAATGTCTCTCCGGAACCAAGGTGCCCAGGCAGCCTAATCTCTGGCTTAGTTAAGCATGTATTATCAAATGTGATTACAGTGCACTAAAATCTGTGACTAAGTTCTTCATCAGACTTTCTGCAGCATTATTTTGTGTTAGACTCATGCCTTAAGCTAGTTTATACAACCCTATGAATAATAATTACTGTTCTGTATGCCTTCAGAATTAAACATTAAGAACCCAAGGGTAATTGTGGTATAAAACAAAGAACTCCTTCCTCTTTGGATGCTGTATGTAGGTAACGTAATGAGAACATCGTAGGAATCAAGATCGTCTTGAGTTTATTCTGCCTGTGACTGAATCTACCTAAAAGTTGAAGTGTTTCTACATCACTAATGAACTCTGTTCCTGAATATTGACATATTGCAAAGTGTTGTTGACCCAATTCAATTCATACTGGGCAGATCACATCATCATCAAAACCACGACTACATTTCCCTGTATTAGTACCCTTTTATCATCTTTAAAAGAAAGGATGAAAATTTATTTGCAGTTCCCTAGGACCAGGGCTAGTCATTTTGTATTTTAAGCATTACACTGAGGAAGGCAGAGAATCTTTAATTTTATCCCTGTTAGTGAAATAAAGACTGAGTTTTGTGTAGACTCAGTGCTACGCTTTTCACTCAAACAATTTTATTTTTTAAAGCAAGATAGAAAATAATTAGCACAGTGGATTTAGTTTCAATAAAAGATTTAATGTCTTAGAATAATTTGAAGTTACTAGCCTACTCCTGCTAATATTTTGTAAATAGCTGTCACAGAATTTGAAACAGAGTAACTGTCACGTTTAGACATACTGTCTACCCAACTGTGAAGCAGAAGCAAGACAGATAATAAAAAGAATGCATCAGTATCTGTTTAATAAATTCTTAATCTTTTGTATACCTTATTATTGCATTCTTAGGAGGAAGCTACTTTTTAAAGTTATGACAGTATATGCTTAACTCTAATAAATATAAAGAATGATTTTAAAACCAAAGTCTATTGGTGTTCAGTTAAAGAAATCTCTTCAGGCAGCAGTCACAGCAAAAAGTCCTCAGGGAGCAAATATTTAATTTTATAAGCAGTATAAAGTGTGGGCATTTTACCACTCATTTGTATTGCTACATTCCAATGTACTGACAACATTGAAGAATGAATCCCTTAGGATAAAGTAAGAATACTAACAGAGAACCAAAACTCTTTGCACTCTTTGGAGCCCATATGATATCCAGAGATCATTACAGATCTGGAACGAAATCATCTTTAAGGTCCCCTCCAACCTAAGCCATTCTATGCATCTATGATAACTGTTTTCTCTCAGTGCCCTGAAATATGGACAGAATACCTTCAAGAGTCTAGATTTGGAGAGAGAGTCTTCGCTATATATCAGAATACACTCAATCAGTAATCTGTCAAAGACACTTCCTTTGTGAATCCATCTCAAACAGAAGGTCTCATAGTTGAATAAGTCATTCAGCAGAACTCTGCGTGGACTTGTTAAAACATGTCAGTCACACTACTAACTCATTTTGTTTCATACCACATCATTCTTTTGGAAGAAATGATGTTTCTTTAAACTTGAGAGTTAATATTTGGATTCTGTGCTAATCCTCAGGAGATGAAGATCTAATTTATTTTCTCTGAATGAAATGTGGTTTAATCTGCTTTTTCTCAGAATAATTGTAGATGTTCTTTATTTCAGGTTGAAATTTACTGCCTTTCATTTAATAAAATTTTTATTAAATACTTCCAGTATCACCAAAATTGCTAGCTCTGACTTACCTTTCTGTATCATTCACTATCTTTATTCCTCTGTCGTGTTTCTTCTCTAAACCTGCAGTCCAGGTCTTTTCAATATCTCCCTACCTGGAAGTCTAAGTCCTGATATCTAACTATTCTGGTTACCAGCTTCTCAACTGCTGTTTCTGCAATGTCATTTTTGAGATAGGTTGGTGAGCACTGAACACAGTCTTCCAGGTGAGGGAGTGCTAATGCTTTGTGTATTTTTTCCATATTACTCATTGTACCACCACATTTTTTGTTTTCTTTTTTGGATACTCGTATGTATTGAAGATAGTGTTTCCCAATTGTGTTGTTTTTTTTTTCTTTACAATACTAATACAAGCATGGAACTTTGTTAGGTTATCTATATCACAAAGTCCTGGCTGTAAAAAAAAGGGGTATAAACCTGATTTATAAGAAGAGAGAGTAGTAGGCAAGCAGTGAGGAAAAGGGTACAGGGGTGAAATTAGGGAAGTAAAAATATTTATCAATTTATATTTTCGTAGTATTCACGGTTTTATGTATTTCTACTCTATGATTGTCTTGCACGTGAGCATATAAGCTTTTGTTGGCAGCACTGTATTATATTAACGACATTACAGACTACTAACAAAATTCATCCTTTGTTTCTATAATTCATTTAATGCCAGTAAGCGGGAGAAGATTCTTTTCTCTCTTTTTTTGCATCAGACAGATACGTCATCATTGGTAGTCATCACAGCAGTTTGAATACTTACGGTGGACAAGAATGGGCCAGTAGCACTGCTATCATTACAGCATTTATACGGGCCTTGATGTTAAAAGTTAAGAGAGGCTGGAGAACTGACCGGACCATTGTGTTCTGCTCCTGGGGAGGATCATCATTTGGGAACATTGGTTCATATGAGTGGGCAGAGGTAAAATAATTTTAGAAGGGAGCATTGCAATTATTATTACATTTGCTGAAAACATGGATGTAATATGAAATTACCACATAGAAATTACTGTTTGTTAACTGGTCTGTGACAGCTGTCTGTGGACATTCACATATTCCACAGCACATCCAATGGAAACATCTTTAGAGGCGGTTCCTGTGGAGCAGAGTACGTGTGATAAAAAAGGAGGAGAACCGCTGCATTGACTACATAAACATTTCCACGTCCCATGACTACTAATGGTTCGCTTTTCATATATTTGTGCTTAAAAGTTAGCTACAATCTGACAAGGAAAATTCCTTGGGCTCTTTTCCATTCAAAAGAATATAAATCAACTCAGTGAAATAAAATACATCATCAGTCTTGTCGATTGTATATGAATGGAATTGATTTCAGTTGATAAATTAAAGGAGTAGCTAGCAGATATGTTCGTGGCTGCTGAAATAAAACAGTAGAGGAAATGAAGAGTTAATTTATTTTTATCATGCGTGAGAAGCAGCTAGCTCCCATTGAAGTTTCATACTTCCGAAATGATTATTCTTCAAAAACAAGACGGGGTGAAAAAATGAAATTGAAAAGATCCAGGCTGGAAGCAAAATCTGTTTAGTTCCACTTCAAGTCAGCTTTACATCAGATGTAATTGTGTTACACCCCTTCTGTTCAATATGAAGAGCCACTTCATGCAAAGACTAACTCATTACTGAGAAGGCAAAGGGGATTTTTTTTTAAAGAGATAATAATTGAAACAGTTTGTACATACTATTTTCATAGTCTAAGACATAATAAAGTGACAACACTGAGAAAGTTAAGCAATTTAAATCTGAATTTGCTCTCTAAACATTAGAGTACATTTAACTATTGATAATGATTGCTTTTGAAGTTTGTCTACTGTCAGGCATAAGTGTAAAAGGCCTTCACGTTGTTTCACAGTATGTAATGTTTTCATTTTTGGCCTTACAAGTGTAGTTATTTTTAATTCCTCATAGGCCTATTTGCATTTTGTTGAGCTGATGTGTGAAATGGAATTAAAACTTCTGCTATAGAGAGAAATAACACTAAGATATCCTTTGAAGTTTTTAACAGTATATTGTAAAAAGCAGTAGGTAAGTATTACTTAGGGAAGCACAGAGGACAGAATCATAGGGTGCAGTTTTTCCCTAGAAGGAAAGGAAATAATAAAACAATTAATTATAACCATGTGCAGTAATAACCGTTGCTCTGCTTGTGTTGTAGGATCTCAAGAGGGTTCTTCAAAGAAATGTTGTGGCTTATGTCAGCCTCCATAATCCAGTCAGAGGCAATTCAACTTTACATCCTATTGCATCCCCTTCTCTTCGGCAACTGGCAGCAGAGGTTAGAAATAAAATGTTTTATTTCATGTATGGTTTATGAGGTTGCACAGATAATCCCCTTGATACTGGTTGAGTTTAAGTCATTAAAGGTGGACATTGTTTTGTTTAAGCATTTTAACTTTAACTAATATACACAAACAGTTTTTACTAAGTAAACAGGTTAAATTTGATTGCCACAAGGTGCATTAAGAGATTGGAAGGAATAACTTGCATAATTCAACTTTTCATTATACCAAGTCTCACCAAACTTGCACTCCCTTCAGCTTTTGTACATTTTTGGACCTTAAAAGAAGCATATTTTATGCTCATCAGCAGAAATTGAAATTTTCTTTTCCTAATCTGATCTTTACAGACTTTTTCTCATAATGCATTTAAGTCTGTATGTTTACCAGCTGTAATGTGGTGCACAGGGGAAAGAGTATAACTCTTACTCTAATAAATACTATATAAAGTATGTATGTCAGGTTCAGAGCTCACCTACAGCCTAGTGACTTGTCTACAGTTGGGGTATTCCATAGTTCTGCTGGTGTCAGTGCATACAGGTTTTAAACTAATTACCTTATTGCTGTTTCTAAGATTGATGTATTTGTTAATACTTAAGATGAAATTAAAATAATATCAGATACATACTAGATTATGAAGGCAATCTAAAATAGAATGCATGAAATAGATTTCAATTTGAGTTTCATAAAGCATGTGTTATAGATGTTTTTTCTATAAATTTGCCAGTGTAATGTTCATTAGGTTATTCTGATTTTTCTTTGACTTACCTCTGAAGCATCTGGTTCTAAACACTGCTTAAAGTATCAGCTTGAATTAAGTGGAGCTTAAGACCGATCTTGCTTGGCAGTTTTTGTCCAACAGAATCAGTAAAATGATCTAATGTTGGTCAAATTGCTTCTTAATAATGTTTTAAGCACCTCTCCTGTCCATTGATTAGATGATAATTTCCTCATGAAAAGAATCTGGTTTATTCTTTGTAAGTGTTGTGGAAAATGCATTGCAAAAGCATTTCTTTTCGGAGAAAAAAAAAACAAAAAAAGGTTTTTATTTCTGGAAAATGATTAATAGTGTTATAAATATGTGTCTATAGGCTTTCTGGATAAGTCTGTTACAGTCTTATTACACATTTTAGTTACTGTGTTTGCAAAAATACTCTTCTGACAGGTGACCAGCTTTTTGCTAATCTATCGGTGTCTGCAGTCCTATCTCCATGAAAACAGTTATTTGCCATTTGACAGGAATAAATTTATTACATTAGGTCCTTGATCTATTTGTTTTATATTTTGTTTCTTTGAATTCAGAATACCATCATTGTAAACTGTGAAAAGTCTAGAGCAGTGCAGCAGTGACTGACTTTATTATCTATCACTTTATTAAGATTTAATTCTTTTATTCTGTTGAAGACCATATTAGTGGGATTATGACAGCCATGATGTCAGGTTTGGAAAAAAAAAGAAAAGGAAATCTATTTCCACTTACACTTTAATTCTGTGGTGAGTTTGGATACAATGTTCCTTAATTTTATAGTTCTAGCAGTGGTGATTGTGTACTATCCTGAAGTGCAGACGCAGCCTCTCTCAGGAGTCCTTCCTTGTACAAATGAATTAGTTAGTGGTTAGTTAAACATGACCAGTGTTTCATATTTTTCTTCCTATATACACACTCCATCTCATCTCTGTTTCTTTAATGTGTAAGGCTATACTGTGGAGAATGTATCTGTTCTGCATGTTTACCCCGAAACCTCATTTAAAAAGAAAAGGGCAAAATGCATGTAAGGTAACCTGTAAAATTCTGTTTGTAGAGTAATATTACATGTAATTAATGCAATGTCATACTGTTTGTGACATTGAAAAGATTTATAGGAATTACTGCTGGCCAGAATTCTGAATTCATGTCAAATATTATGACAGTGATGGAGCAGCCCAGCAAAGATCTTCATTTGTTCCCATGGGTACTCACAATTTGCCACGTATCTAGGAGACTTTCTCTGGGAGACAGATCTTATAAAGAATATTGATGTTACTTCAAGCTCTAGCCAAGAATACAATGTAATTATAGATTTATTTCAAAATTATGATAGTACAAACGTTGTAAGATCTCAAATCATCTTGAAAAAATGACAAGTCAAGCAACCACACAAGATTCTTGTTAACATATGCAGGTTGCAAATAAGTGCTTAAAAAGTGCAGCAAGAGACAAACATCATTCTAATTTGTATTTAGTGATTCATCATGAGAGCAGTTCTCTGAACGTCAGTATGTTAGAACAGAAATGCAGATGAAACCAGAATTCAGAATTAAGAATATCAATCCAATTTAAAATGAAAAGGGAAAATAGACAGCTTGTTTCCATAATTTGTGGATTCAAGGAAGATACCTTCCATGTACTGTTGGATTCAATGCTACCTTCCTGTGATTGGATTCAGTGGTAAATCTCATACTTCCTTTGCTAGACTTGCAGATCCAGCTTGCATTGTTCTTCCTGTTTGTAAATAGTATTGCCTTGCAGTTTTGACAGGTATGAGAACGGGGAGGTGTTTGAACTTGACTGTTAAGGACAGAGTCGGGTTTCACTCAGCCCTCACTGCTGGATTGAAATTCCGTCTTAGTAAAACAAAGAAAGAATGTATTTCTAGGGACACTTAATTCTTGTTACAAAAGTCTACAAATAGGGAAAATGATGAAAATTAGAACTTGTCCTGCGAAGGAAAACTGGAGTGAACATTGAACTGAATGCGGAGCACTCAACGAGTGCAACAAGGACCATAGGTTGTAGAGAACTTGGGAGAAAGACCATGATGACAGGCAAGTGCATACAGAAGCATTTATTTTCTGAAGTGTTTGAATGTGACTTTTCTACAGCTGAATTTTGGACTTTTCATGAGCTTACCCATCAATGCAGATTCCAAAGAACTTTCTCTTTTAAATTCTGCAAACTATAGGAAAAGTAAGGAAGACATTTTAGCTGAAATGTAGTTTGTATGAATATTATAGATGTAGCAATAAAGGGAGAAGTAAGAAACCTGTTGAGCTGGGTCCTATGTGAGATCTGGTGATCAACTGGAGAACAGGATATGTGTTTGGCTAATTAACAGAGGCTGTGACTTCTTTAAGATGTTTGACATGAAGGGATTACATCTTTATTTTAGTGTCAGGTTTTAAAAGGAAGCTAGATAATCAGTCTGCAAATAGTAATTTTATGTGCCTATCACAGGAATTCTGGTTGAAACACCAAATTACATGAAGAAGATAATTTAAATATTTGGATTAATTAAGCAAAGAGAAATTCAAACAATTCTGAGACTTTGACATATTTAATCCCAATCTTTTTATATGACTATGCTAATTAGTGTCCACAATAACAAGAGGGAGATTCTGCCAAGTTATATTTTTGCCTACTATTTTTTGTAAGGAAAGTAAAGTGATTGTTAATTCACTTGCTCAGTCAGTGAATCACGATTTGTTGGCAGTATATCATTGGTAAATTGGGTTTGGTTTTTTTGGCTGGCATTCATTCTCTGTAAATAAGGCCATTAGTGAATTTTTCTACACTGAACATTTCAAGATAAAAATGTATAATGAAACTTATTAATTTATATTTGATTTTAACTGATTATATGTCTACTGCTGATAAGACTCCAGATCTGCTGTTATTCCTGAACCCAAAAATATTTACTACTTCTTTCTCTTTAGGAGCCTTTTAAAGCTGCAGAAGAATGGATTAGATCACGTTCTGTATCAGAAATTAAGAAATGACTGTGCCAAGCAATATTCATGCTAGTTATTATTAGTTTCTATTAATGAATTAAATGGCATAAAACATTTTACATTTGAAGTTGGAGTTAGAGTCTGAAAGCATTTATTTTCAAGTAGAACCAGAAGTAAGCTTTTGTATAGGTGCTGGCTACTATTTATTGATTTTGCACAAAAAAAATCTTACATTAATGTCAATGTGGATTCTTTTCCTCCCACTGGAAGTTGTAAGTCTCTGTTGTCCAAGCAAATTAAAACTGTATAGTATAACAAACTGTACTGTCAAATAAAACTGTTTTACCTTCCAGAGACTTCTTCATGGTGATACAGATAGAAAGTTGTTTTCATAATGATAGAAAACCTTACAGGTAGGCAGTTTTAAAGTAAACTTCTAGTTTCAACAGAGGATAGATTGATGGCTCTGGATATTTTAAATTTTCTGCATAACCTCAGATAATCACATGGTTTCTCTCACTGTTCTTCTAGTCATTATTAACTATGTCACTGAATGATTTAATGGCTATAAACTATACAACACAAATAGCTGACGGAAAATAAACATGCAAAAATTAAGTGTATGGTCAAATAAGCATAAGAAAAGGAAACATCTTTAAATAAAATTTTAATATAAAACAAATAGCGGTAGTTGTTTGCAGTTGTCACTCAAAATAATTAACTCCAAACACCGCAGAAGTATCATAAATCATACTTACAGAAAACCTTCAACTAAGGTTATGAAACAGTTGCCTGCATAATAAAATGGCACTGAGGGTTCAGAATTGAGGGTGCTTTGGAACCAATTACATTGTAGCAGATACTTGGAGGCACTGAGGAGTTGAGAGGAAAAAATAACAACACATCTAAAGTCTTTTTCTCCCTGTAAATTTATGGATTATGTTTATAAATTAAACGCAGAGATAAATAGAGTTGTGGGCTTTGGGTTTGTTTGAGGTTTCTTGTTTTTTTTTGTGGTTCATCCAGTTATTTAGTTAGAGACCTTTATGTTCTTATCTAATAACTATTATTGTCAGTAAACACCAGGTGACTGCAGTGAATACTGGATGAGATCTGTGATAAGTTATTGCTGTCATTCCCAAATTTTTACTTGCCTTATTTACTTATTTTACTTACTTTACTTATTCTCTAGGAGAAAGAACAAGAGAGAGCCATTGGTATCTCAGGTTTGAGATGAGGAATTTTTGCTTCTTGCAAGTTACTATGCAAACCTCTTATTATTGCTGCTTCTATGATTAGTTGTGATGGGTAAAAGATGAATTAGGTAGCCTCAGGAAAACTCCCAAATTATCAAATTGTTTCTGATATTCACGAAAATGAAATTGGATTTGTCAGTCCCTAAAGTTTTCAATTTAAGCAAGAAAATTATTCACTTTGTACACTGAATATCTGCTTCGAGAATTTCTTCCTCAAAGTTCGTGTGAATTTTACAATTTGAAATGAATTAATATGTCTCAGACAAGCAAGTGAAGTCTTCATTAACTTTTTTTTTGGCCGAGGTTGCCACTTGAGGCACATTGTTCTTCAACTAGTATTTTGCAGTGAGTTAAAATGGCAGAAAAAAGTGCATGTAGAGTGGAAGTGAGATTCAGAAGAAAAAGAGCACCTGGAAATAGATGTTTCACTTTTATTTCTCATATTCTTGCACTGCTATCAGAAACAGTATTTTCATTCATTATACTATGATTTAATGCCTCTTCACAGCACAGTGGAGTATTTGGAAAATATCTCTGTAAGTCAAAGTAGCTGACTAGCAAGTGAATCTGGAACCAAAGCTGCCCCCCGAGCTTGATGCTCTAGTATTTAATCCCACTTCTAAATAAAAGTGGTAAATCAATATTCATAAAGTCTATGATCATTTCATCTTTCTAACATCCCATACTTCCCTGTCAGAGAGGCAGAACTTATTCCATGCAGATTTTGCTGTAGGCCCTCATGCGTATTCTAAGTAACGCTGTAGCTTTAGGCAAAATATCCTTAGAACTTGACTTGAAAGCCTACCTGTGACCTTTTGAAAAGGGAGCTGTGACAGTGTTTGAAAGGAGGAGCGCTCATACATGACCTTTAATTGGGACAATGTGTTTGTGTTCCCAGAGAAGACACACTGCCTTGGGCTTCAGCATAAATATTTTGGTCCTTATTCTAATTTCTTGCACACCGAGGGAAATTATACGACTGCTGCAGTTTCACTGATGTAAAAGCGGGATAAAATGTGAGAGAGATTTTCAGATTCTTGTTACGAAAGAATCTGGATTTCTTGTGGAGTTAGATTTTTTCCAAATATACTCGCTGACATACAGCCAGCTGCCTTTCTTCATATTAAGGTAAAATTCTTTTACCTCAGAAAGTAATGCATAGCATTTGGTGAATAGCTGCTGAGGTAAGTGAATTGAATCCCATTGTTATTGAGCGCCCTCCAATTATTCTGTTTTTTTTTGGAAGGAATATGAAGGAAAATTCAGAAATATACAAGGAGGCCCTAAATTATTAATTTAGTCCAGCAGCACAAACACCAAGCTTAAGATTCTTCTGGAAATCCTGAAAACCTGCTTTGGTAGAGTTGTTCCTCATACCTATGATGTTCTCGTGTTGACCTGGAAACCAGGATTGCACTTTGTGTGCGGCATGTATCTGTGTTCAGCAGTCATTAGCAAGTGGTTTTGTCCAGCAAGCGGGCATTGTGTTCCTTACTGTGAGATGTCCTGCCTAAGGTATTCCCCTTGTAAGTTGAGGAGCCAACTATATTGCCTATACCAGCATTATTATTTGCATTGACATTTCAAAATTAGCCTATATCAACATTTCAAACTGTATGAACCAGAGTCTGTATGAATTTTTCCCCTAATGTGATTTATTCCTTCCTCCTGTGTTTACTACAGAGCACAAGCCCAACAAGGAACTTTTAGAATTCAATTAAATCCTTGACAGAGATTTCATCAGTTTTATCATTATAAGTCTACATCTAAGGCTTGTTAATTAGCCAGAGTTCCCTCTGGATCTTTGCTTTTGCATCATGCATTAATATTTTAAGGCTGTCTTGGGTCTCTTCCATCAAAGTATTTAATTTTAAAACAAATGGATAGCTTGCGTACTTCTAGTATCAGTGATCTAATAGATTCAATGAGTACAAATAGTTTCAAGTGATGAGCATTAGACAGTTTTCCAATATTCAGGATTTTCAGTGGTTGATTTGGAATTAAACTGCTTTTTGATCTCTGGTTGGGTGAACTTTCTAGTGCTTTAAAATCGTGTTGGTTTCATTTGTGTAAGTTATTTCCTGTTTCAGTCAGGTAGCGTTCTCCACATGCTTTGTGGTACTTGCTACAATGTCTCTCTGACACACAGCGTTAGTTCAAAAGATTTAGTTGAATTTTAGGAAAATTAGTTAATTTAGAGAAATTAGAATTTATTGTTGGTGGTTGATAATGACCGCTTAACTAAGGATTCACCCTGGTGTCAGTGAATGCTTATAGTGAGGCTGAAATTAGGCTTCAGCTCTTTTTAAAAAATATTTGAGTGCAAAAAAAACATTTGGTCCGAGGCTTTGGTAAACTGAATGCTCGTGTCTTTGTTTTAATTTCCTTAATGCATGTGCTCTGTGGTTGTGTTCTCTGAAGAACATACATTACACTCTGAAGCTGTCTGCACTAGTTACATCAGGATCAATAGAGAAAGTACTACAGAGGCATGCTAATATTAAAGATGAGGGCAGAAACAGCAGCAGCTCCCAGGGCTCACTGAAGGGAAGATGATGAAATAGCAGTGGGGAGACTTTGCTAGGAGATGATGGGTCACTATTGTTTTCAGGTTTGCTGTGCAGATGAATGATGAAGACCATTTGTTTTGGCTCAGTTTTAGTATGTACTGTATGGCAACTAAGTTGAAAATAATTGAAAATAGTTCCTGATACAGATATTCTTCCAATAATAAATGGAAATCCTTAGTCCCCTTAATGTACAATAATACTATTCATCTCCAAACATTATATTGAACCGTAGATCAGAAGGGTTGGGTTGTTTTCATAGCTCCTTTTAATTCAGCATGATTGGCTCAAATTGTAACCTTTTTTTTTTAAGTGTTTTGATAAGTCAATCAAACTGTACTCAAATGTGTTAAAATGAAATTCAAATGAAATTTTCAGTTATAGGAAATAACTAAAGCTCATCTATGTTGCTGTTTTTATCATAGTCTTTAAAAACCCTTAAATGTATAGTACTCTTATAGAAAATAAACTACTAAAATTTCAAGTCATCCAATGCCCTACCAGAAGACGGCAATTGTTAGCATAATGGATGGTAATTATCAGTGTTGCGTTATTCTGTCAGCATGCAGATGCTTGGAGAAACAGAATATTTGATAAGAAATGTGAGTCCTTGGCGATGTTCCTGTGCTACTTATGTCTTAGTAGCGTGAAGACTAAGAGAAAAATACAGTTTAAGGAAAGATATGTAACTTGTTACTTTTCCTTTGTTTTAAATAAAGGTTCATCTTTTCTGAAAGCCTTAGGTCAGCTTATTATCTTTATTAATTTTATTGCTATTTATTTTTATCAGGCTTGGTCTATAGTTGCGTAATATTTCACCTTTTTAAAAAATATACTCCTCATAACAAGTCATTCTAATTTCTTCTTCCTTGTGACTTTTGTATTTGTCAATAGACTTACCAGTGAATAACAAAATATCTCCCTCAGTCAATGTACAGATTTCTTAAACTTTCTTCCTTTTCGTAGTTTTTGAAACTACTATTTCACAAGCAAGTGTATCTTAAGAGCATTGCTGGAATTGCTGGTCACTCAGCACCTCTGAAGATCTTAGCCTTTTATTTAAAAGGTCAAATCAAAGATGTGAACTAAATAGTAATAAGAAGCACATAGTAGGGACAGCCATAGATAGAAGAATTTTCTATTTTTCTACTAATTATTTCTTACTCAGTAACCCAACAGTCTGTCAGTGTGAACTTACGTTGTATGGGGAATGAGTTCATTGTGGAAGATTTAAAAGATGTTTGGTCGTGCTAAATTATGGAAGATCTTCTTATAAATTCTGGTAATTTTTTTATAATTATTGTTCCACAATCAGAAACACAGGTAACAAGTTCTCAGAATGAAAATAGGCAGGGAGATTTTTTTTTCTTTGGTATACCAATTCATATATATCAAAGGGTAAGTGAAATATATCATAAATATATTGTAATATAAATGTGCGTATGTGGCTGTCAGCATGGTTCTTTACCTTCTTAGGCCTAACATTGCCTGGTGCACAGTTTCTACAAGAAACTATTAAATGAGGTTTAATTCTGTCAGAGATCCATGATTTTGTATATTCAGCTATTTATGTCATAGCTGCAGTCTGACACTCACTGAGTATGTTCAAGATAGCAAGCCAGGAAATAGGAAAGGTTGGAGCTATGGATCTAGGTAAACCAATTGAATGTGTTTATTTTTCCTCCTCTTTCAATGCATCATTGTAATATCTTTCAGTCTACATTTCTAAAAATACATTAAGTACCGAAAAGATGTTTAGAGCTGTGTGCCGAGTTATTTGTGACTTTAGAAGAGAAGAGGTCTGGCAGTCTCCTGGAGGAAATTGAAAAAAATGGCTTAGGAAATTAGGACTCGCCTAGCCAGAGCAGCTCTGTATTTGAGAAATCCATGACAACCATGAAACCTGGGACTTCTACACTGATGACATACGAAAAGCTCTGAGCTTTGAACTCTGAGTTCTGAGCTTCTGTGACCCTGTGGATAGAACAGTATACCAGGAGTCAATCAAGAGGTTATTTTCAACTCCCAGCTCTGCTCCTAACCTGCTTTTTGCTGCTGCATGATTCATTTCACATCTCTGAACCATAGTAAAAGCAGACTGATTCTCAGAGGTACTGATACTTAAACAGTAAGGGGAAGACTCGGAGCCTTTGCAAACTGGGTTTTTGGTGAGATGACTGCCTTTGGATAGATTCTGGTTGTTAACATCTGATGAATTTTGGCCTAGCCAACTAGGACAGACTGGTTTTGATTATATTTTGATATATATATTATACATTTTTAGTCAGACTATAGAATTTAAATACCCACAACATTGGTTTAAGCGATATTTTTTAATAATAGATAAGTTGATTCTTAAACATCTTGAATTTGAGGCAAATGGTAAAATGTGTTGGCTAGTCAGTCTGAATTAAGTACAGAGTGGGAATGGTCAGTTTCTGCAAACAAGTTAGATACACACTGAGCTTAATTACATAATTATGTGATGGTCATTAAAGGGAAATATAAATGGATTAAATTCTTCTGAATTCTGGAGTAGTTTGAGATAAGGTCTGTGGTGGTCAATAAAATATTTTAGCTTTCCTTAAAACCATTGGCCATGTCTTTCCTCTTAGAGGGTTGAGTAACTTCTCCCTTCCTCCCTGTAAGGATGGAGAAGTGAAACTATAATCTCTATTTGAAAGATTGGAGTGAAGCAACCTAGAATGAGTGGCATTGCTGAACCTGATCATCACAGAGTTAGAGTATACTGAAAGGTGTTCACTGTAATCTCTATGTTTTATAGAATGAGAATACCTTTAGGCATTTAGAACTATTTACAAACCACAGCTATTTCTATGGTATAGCATATCAACCTCTTGAAAATGAGGTGGACTTACCAAATCCTAATCCTCTTGCATACTTAGTCAGCACAAAGCATATGGTTTGAGGTTAATTTATATTTCATTAAGTCTGTGTTTCACAGTATCTTAGTATGTGACAACCGACACTGAATAGTGTTCATGCTGCTAAATACCTGGAAGAAAAAGCTTGAGCACCATTAAATCCAGGAAAGTACTATTTTTTTATGGAATCAAAAAGCAGCTTGCATCATTTAAATACAAATGCAATTGTTCCTGCTCAGAAATAGTTTGGATTAAAAATTAGATTTAAAAATACAAGCTATGCCCTCAATTATTTGAATGTATTCACTCTGTTATTACAGTATGGTCATTGCTGGGTGTTCATCGTGAAGTGATAGGATTGTAAGATGCTTTCAGAATGTTACCATAAACAGAAGTATTACACTGAATATTGGGTCTGAGACAGTAGAAAATGAAGTATTTGAAGTTACTTTATTTATTTACTTTATTGTGCATGCTTGGGAGCTTGATTTTGTCAGTGCCAACAGAGGAATATGGGAGGACTTTTCAAGTTGATGAGTATAGGTGTCTGGAGTAAGGTGATAGTCTGGAGAAACCAGAAATACAGCTACCATAGCAATGTTCTGTAGTTTCCTAATTACTTTTATTAAACTTTTAAATTCCCTCTATTTTTCAGATAGTGAGATTTTCAGAACTTTTGATGGCCATGCTTTGTAATGTTAGCTTTAAATATTTGATTGGTCTGAAATTCTCTTATCAAATGCAAACATACCTGCTTGATTTTTACCTTCCTTACTAACGCCATTAAAATGCCTAGCAGTTTGTACTTGGTGCCGACAGCAAGTTAATGGGGCATATGACTTCAGTTTAGGTATAGAAAGGATAAATGTAATTCAGTGTCATATAAAAAGCATCAGGAATCAGAGAGACTGTCAGCAGATAAAGGTAAACAAAGAAAAAGTCCAGTAAAGGAGATTAAATTTAAGGTATATAATTTTGCGGTACCTTGCTTGATTATTTTTTACCAGTTTAATGTATACTTTGCCTCTAAAATGTTGTTAATTCCTGTGAGGTCTCATTTATTGTAATGACCTTACACTGGTGATCATGTATAAAAATAAAAAAAACCAATCTGTGACTTTAAAACACTCATGTACTGCTTGATGAAAAA
Organism: Numida meleagris; assembly: GCF_002078875.1. Classification (NCBI taxonomy): domain Eukaryota; kingdom Metazoa; phylum Chordata; class Aves; order Galliformes; family Numididae; genus Numida; species Numida meleagris. Next base: position 5,773,681 of record NC_034412.1, read on the forward strand.
GTCAGCCATGAGCAAGCAATACTGGCTTATACTTGTTTCATATTCTGTAGCTGTAAATTAAATTCAAAAATGATTTTCATCTGTAAAGTAATACAGCATATAATATCGTATTTAAACATCTTACATCAAGTAGATATACTTCTCCTTGCTTTCTTTTATAACCATTGGTTTACCAATATTGTTCGGAAGTCATCTTCAAAAGGCCAAAATCATTCCACTATTTTGAGTGGTAAAATTGGACTTTTAAGTATAGCATATCATGTTGCATAGTTAAACTTGAATTTTCCTTGGTTCATTAGAAATCTGAATTTAGTATCAGAACTGAGCCTTGGCTAATCTCCATTTGGTCTACATTTTTCATAGAATCATAGAATCACCAAAGTTGGAAAAGACTTCCAAGACTTCCTCATCTAGTCCAACCTTCCACTACTACCAATATTTCTCCACTAAACCATGTACCTTAGTACAACATCTACACATTTCTTGAATGCTTTTGTAAGCAGTGTAGTTGTCACTATTTTCATTGCCCCCTATGGATGAAAAAGATCTTCTCTGACATTCAGGACACCTGCATGCATTTTAACAGACAAATTCTTTTAAAGATCTGTGGTTTATCTGAGAGGCACTTCATGTTTGTGAATTTGTAATAATCTCTTTCAACACACGCTAAAACTCAGAATTCTCTTAGAATTTCAAGATACATTAGTTTTGTAAGAAAATATGGTGTACCTTGTAGGAAATTTCTAATGGGGCGATGATGATCCCCTGGCAGCTCTAGTGACCTGTTTGAGAACCATCTGCACTGTGATGCATTTCAGAAGAATTGTAGATGATGCTAAATTCCCTAGAGGTATTCTTTGTCCCTGATATCTTTAAATAAACACTAGTTGTTCTTGTGGGAGGCTTTTGTTATCTGTTCTTTTCCCCCTGGTGACAAGACAGTCCTCTGAATGAAATTTCTATCTTTTTACAAGGAATGTTTTCATTTCACTGTGAAAGTACTGAGGGATCGCACTAGGGAATTTTCTGAGAGGTAAATGCATTCTTTATGTGACTTATTTTGTTTCAGTAAGAGTCTTCATGTTGCCATTAAAAGTTAATTAATAGCATCCAGATTTTAGATATTTTAAGTAAAACCTCATACATGTTTACCTAAATATATGCATAAGCTGTAAGGAAGTAATTGCTGAGAAATTAAGGACCCAATATTTTATTTTAAATACAAAATCAAAGCAGCAGTTTTTAATCGCTACCTCAGAAGATTTCTTGAAGTTTTAACCACACTTACCTTATTCTGAACACTTAGAGCCTAAGTCTAAAGGGTGATTGTTTTTTTCAGCTTTCCTACTTTGCTTTGTTATATAAAAAATGTTGACTGAATGTGCTAGCAAGTAGTAGAAATATCATCAGATGAAGCTGGTTAGTTGCATTTCAATGTCTCTACAGCATCAAAAAATCAAAGATCATCATTTAGACGTTATGTTGAGGGACATAGTTTAGTGAGAACTATTGGTGATAGGTGGACAGTTGAACTGGATGATCTTGTAGGTCTTTTCCAGCCTTGGTGATTCTGTGGTCATGGATTATAAGTGCATTTTTAACTTTGCCATTATTGGCAAAATTGAGGTAAAAGATGTGCACGTGCATTGAAGTGCCTGCTTTTCACAGTATTACTCTGTATGCTAGTTAATTAACTTGCCCATCCCTTTTTTAGTGCTTTTTTTATGTCCCTAAAATGATGTAGATAATCAGATGATTGCATTATGCAGATAGACGTATCTATCACAGTAGTGGTGTGTAAAATTTAGGTTATTTATACCTCAACTATTCTCTGTATATAGCATATTCATTATCAGTAGGACATTAAGGTTTTCTTTTCTCATGCAAAGAAGGAATGAATGGATATAACTTAGAATGATGCTTATGTACGTATTTGAATCATGACAATTTGACAGTACTCAGAATTTGAGAAATGTCAATGCAATTAATTTCTAGTTAGTCATTTTTTTCTGTGATGGTGGGCGGGACTGAGATATGAGGTACCTTGTGTTGTCTTTAGTTGATTTGAAAAGTACCTTAAGTAGTAAATGGGAAAGCGTGGCGTGAAATGTCCCTTATAATTTCATAAACACCTAATTTGAACTAACAGTAATATATATGATCAATCAGGAAAGAAAGAGAGCAGAGCAAGATGATTATAGCCAAATGAATAATCAGAGGGGAGAAAAAAGAGGGGTGTGCTTGCTTTGGAATTAATATAATTCCTAGAAACTGCTTTTTTCATTCAATTTTCATAGAGCAGGTGAAGAGCTAATAATATCTTCATAAGCTCTCAGACCTTCTAGTGATTCATTTGTTGGAGAATGGCAGGGTTTCGTGGGTGAGAGATGTATACTCGTGAATCCTTTGCAGTGCACCTTCCCTGGCCTTTCCTGTCTGTTGATGATGATTGAGCATAACATATTTGCAGTAACTAAGATGCTAATTTTTGTTGCCTTGTGACGAGGATCCCTTTCCTCTTCATCCCCACGGACTTTCGCCATACGTTCCATTGGATGTGTTTGGAAAAAAACTGTGCCATCCCAGCTGAACACTGCTGTGGTATAATCCGGTATCTCTGTTTTTTTCCATGGTCTGTGATTAACTTGATAAATTCTGTAGCTGTTTTCTTTTTAGATAGTTTTACTTCATCTAGATGGTCTTATCTCCTACAGTGTTAGCCTTGCACCAGTTACTAACCCAAGTAGCTATTCAGTTCAAGAAATAGAGATTAATTATTCATGAATAATAAGCTGCCGTGCTGTAGTTCTGAAGCTGTGATCAGTGGCACCTTGTAAGAGCAATTAGTCGCTCTTTATTTGTCCTGTTGAAAACTGCTTGGACATTTTAATCAGTCTTCAAAAGCAGCTAGGATTTTAATTTCAGCTGTATTCACTTAAAGAAAGGTAGGTGACCAGAACTTACTGACAAGTAAGTGTCTCTAGGTGGAAAGTGAACTGTGGAAATAACCATTAATTTTTTATTTTTTGTTTTTAATTTAGCTTTTCACTTATGCCAGCATCTTAACGTTGCAGTAAAAGGCATTATGAATGCTTAGCTCTAATCAACAGAAAAATGATGTCTGCAGTGAAGTACCACTTTATTATACTTTAAATGTTTGAGGTCTATTTTATAACATTAATACAAATTAAATGTATTTTATGGGCCATATGGTACTCTTTCTCAGATTTGTAATGCGAGCCTGTAACATGATGCTGGAAAACAAAATGAACTCCAGAGAAATAAAATTACTCAATTACGATTAGCGTGAACATCCTTGCAGTGACGTGTACCACTCGATGCTTACTCTCTAACCACATGGCTGGCTTTTCTTCCAACATAAAGGGAGGACTGACTGACACAGTGGAGACCAGCCAGAGAAACTATGAGTGATCTGAATAGCGCTATCATGTGTGTTTCCCTGTAAAACTGCATAAAGTGATGTAGTTTACCTTGTCTACAGAAGGGAGAGAGTTGTTACAGAGCATGTTGCTGATAGTTTATTCTAGATGTATTTTTAAAATAGTCCCACTACCTAATTACTCCCATCCCATTTCCCCTCATTCCCATGCCTCCCATCATCCTTCTGCATGCTAAGAGTTTTCATTTTTGCATCTCATTCCAGTAAATGATTTCTTAATATCTTTTCTTATACTGAATTATTAATGAATAATAAGAAAGGGTGAAGTGGAAGAAGTGACTTGCTTTGCTGATTCTTTCAGTGTCTTAATACACTTCACTTTCTTATGATCTTCTAGCTTCCATGATCTTTTTGTTCTTTTAACCTTCAGACCCCTTTTTTGTTTTTTGGTCTTTCCACTTCATGTAATGAGGAATGTTCAGTCTCCCCCATCCCTAGAAAATGATAGTCCCTCAAATCACAACTCTTGTTTACTTTGATTTGTTGTTATCTGTCGAATATATGGCATACTGTATGATGGGCTGTTGTTCTTGCATCAACTCAGTAGCTTACCCCTACTTACCCCTACTTTCCCTACCTTAACATTTCACAGATGGAAAATCTTTATTAATTGGATGACATTATTATTCGTTACCTTAAAGTTCATTATAATGGGAAACATTGTATTTGTTTGATGAATGCAAAACACTCTGTATGAACTCCACAATAATTGAGAAAGACTTGATGGTGATCTTTTGGAATCTACATAACAGTAACAATAAATGGGAAAAGAACAGTATCTAAAGCATACTTCTGTATTAGTGTAGTTTTAAATATTTATTGTTAAACTAGTTGAACAATGTAAATTATTATCAGAACAGTGAAAGTTGAACAAAGCTATTAAACTCCTTTCATAACAGCACAATTGATTTGAATATTGCTCTCATAAAAACATAAATCCTATACCATAAAGGGTGGTGATTAAAAAAAAAAGTGCATCTCATAGGTAAAGCTTTAAGTGTTTGTAGATAAATAGAATTTCATAAGTAAAAATGATTTCATTGTTATACTGAGGAAAAAAGCTTGAACAGCTGAAATGCAATTTAGTAAAGTGTTTGCTGGGCAAAATACTGGCTAAAAATCAGATTTGATTTTCTGAAAAGAAGTGTCTTTTTTTCCTGTTCTTGTTATTTTAGCAGAGGGTTGGTGCATATTTATAAATAACTGACTCTAACATTATTATTATTTTCTTTTCATGAATAATAAGAAAAAAAACATTTTTTCATATAATATTTTAGCTGAAAAAAAGCATGATTGTGTAGCAGCCATTAAAGATCTCTGAACGTGCTTTCAAAAGATACCTCTAATCTCCTGCCCAATATGGGAAATTTCACATGCCTACAGAAGGATTCTTCTTATCCCTCTCTTACCTTTTCAGTTGGATGTGACTTTCATTGTCCTTTGAAAGTCTCAGACGTGTTGCAGTGTACTCTTTATTCCCTGCTTATGTCATGTTCCAAACACTGCATCATGTCATCAGTAGATGATGAAAGTTTGATAGACTCATTCACTACTAGGTATAGAATCATTAAGTTTGGAAAAGACCACTAAGATCACCTAGTCCAAAGTATGAATCAGCTAATTCCTGCCTGCACTGATGTAAGTCCCAGCCTGTTTTTAAAATGCTTTGAGCAAAATATGAGTTGTTAAGTGTCTGATTGCAAATAAATAAGCGGAGTTTGATTTATGTTTATTTTTCAGAGTCAGAGCTTCAACTGTGTGGAAAAGATGAAATGTCCAGCATCTAATGTGAGTTCTGTGCAGATACAGGGAGATTCCGATTATTTCATCAACCATCTTGGAGTGCCTGCAATGCAGTTTTCTTATGAGGATATCAACGCATCAGAGGTAGTTACAAATAAAAATAAACAAACTGAAGATAGTAGAAAGCTAGAATAAGATTTTCTCAGTAATATCCTTACATGCCAGATGTGTTCTTGAAAGGTATAATAATACAGTTTTTTGATCTTCAGTGGATTACCACAGAACTTCAAAGCTTCCAGTTTCATAGGACTACAACATTCAAACAAACAGAGAAGTGTTTAGAACAAAGAAAAAGCAAAAAAAATAAATAAATAAAATTGTAGGACAGTGCGTTAACAACATTAATATTGCTCATGGTATTATAGGTTATGTATGATCTAACCCAACATAGAGGAAATAAGTTGTGATGTGTATTTCAATTTCTGCAAAGAAGGGTGAGACAGCCTTCAAAATGATTTTTATGTGTATCTTCATTCTGTGGGCCAAATATGCCTCTCTAGTGTATGTATTGGTTCTAAAGATCTTGATTGTGCTTGATTACAGTTTTCACGTTCTTTTATTTGCAGACCGGCTTGGAGTTAAACAAGCATAATCTGCTTGGAAGGTTTGTCCTTCCTCAGCCTTTCCTACTGTAGGTTATATTTGCTCCTGGACTACTCAAACTTACCCTCCCCTGGTCAGCTGGCATTAGCTGTTTTGAGATCCAGCAGTTGTGAAAAAGGGTGTGTGTTTTATTGTAAATGTGAAATGTACAGACTTCATATTCCTCTCTTTTTTGTTCCTACGCTGTGCGTATCTACCTATGTGCACATATTCCGAAGTTCAAGAACAAAACTGGAAGTGAGTGGAACTGGAGCACTTCCTGATGCTGTATGCTAATATGCTTCTATTTCACAAATGCAAAACAAAGCAGAAATATGCCAAATGTCGAAGCGTTATCATGAAGATGCGTAAATTAAAGTAGATGAAGTCAAGAATTTATATAAATAAGCAGTCTTTTTTGTTTCTAAACATCACTGCACCTATTAGGCAAAAAGTATTCCATTTCAGGTTAAACACAATGCAAAGACTTGAAGGAAAATGTGAAGGCAGAAGCTCTATGAGTGCAATGTTTGTGACAGGCTTGTCATCTGCTGCACATTTCTGTTGTCACTTAGCAGCTGTTCCACATAGTTTTCATTCCAGATCTGCGTATACAGAATCTATAGAGCATGAGAAAGAATCTGCAGACGTTAGTATATCAAAATAATGATTCTTTCCCAGCAACGTTTACAATACGAACACTGAAGGTTCCCTTGGCTAAGAGGAAAAAGTAGTTTTTCACATTCAGTTAACTTTGCAGCTGTACATTTTTTCCCTCAATTCAGCAATACAATTAAACTTGTAAAAAAAAAAAGAAAAAGTTTTCATATTTGCTTAAACAAACAAAATTTGATTCCCTTTCAAAATGCAGCTTTTGTTCTCCTTGCAAATTCCTTTCCTAGAAATAAGCCTGTTGTAAATTACTTCAGTTTTGAAGTTGATTTGTTTCTCAGAGCACAGGATGTATTGACATCATGAAATCTATTTTATGTGAGAAATAAATCTACTTAGCAAAATTTAAAATGTTCTGTTGGCAAGAACATGGATTTTTTTCAGAAAAGTGAAGTTACACAGAGCGATTAAATTTGGATTCCTTGTTTTTATTTGTTATTCATTGTAATGATTATTACCAGTCCTTCAAAACATGGGCTCAGTGCCCCATATAATTTGCTATATTCTACTAGACAAGCAATATGGGGACAAGCTGAGGATTCTGAGGCTCTGGGCAGCCTGGCCTAGTGGTTGGCAACCCTGCACACAGCAGGGGGTTGAAACTAGGTGATCATTATGGTCCTTTTCAACCCAGGCCATTCTGTGATTCTGTGATTCTGTTCCTTGTATCAAGCAGGGATGCTACTTTTGTAAGGCAGACAGAAATTATACTGGGTTTACAGCTGAATTAATAAATACTATAGGAAGTTCTCTTGTGCAGGTTAATGACTGAAAATAATCTGTTGAGGTATGGGGAGTGATTTTTAATTGTATACTTCCAAGCCATTCCACTTTCTGAAGAGTGCCTCAGCTTTGTACGCTTTATTGCAAAGCAAGGTTTGGGTTTAGGAAGACGGATTTCAGAATGTGAATGGTTTGATGTGTTTTTGTAGACTAGGTTGCTTGCTTTCTTCTTCTTTCTCTTTCACTGCTGTGACCTACTCCGGAAGCTCTTTTATTTTGGAATCTAAGCTAGTTGTTTACTTTACCCACCTGTCAGACAGCATGCAGTGTCACATAGAAATGACACTGTTTGTATAAGCACTAATTCATGTGCAGAAAAAAAACACTGGTTTAGAGCAACACGGTTAGAGACCTGTGCCTTGTAGTCTGTGTGCAAAGCAGTAGTTATAGGACAGCTTTTGCAATGCAGTTCTTACGCAGAAGGTGTGATGCCAGTCCTCGGAGGGGAGGTTGTAAAAGGTTTTCTTTGGCAGGAACCTGAGGTGTAAATAAGGGGAAATAAAAGTTGCAAGAGGAAATGTTCAGACCAGAAGAGTAAGTAAAAAACTTGCTTGAAATTATCTAATATGCTGAAGCAGAGCCTCAGGGAGGTTAAATCTACATGGCAAATGCTTATGGTCAGATCTGTAGGCTAGTAAAGTGCCTTTTAAGTACACTCATATAAAAATGCACCAAGTGAAATTGAGTTCATTTATTTATTAGTAGAAAATATGCAGCATTTTGATCTGCCAGTAAGAGGTAAGCTTGGAAGAATTTCTCGGAAGAAGATATAACACCATTTCCAAGATTCGTCTTGTAGCTGCTGAAGAAAGCCTTCCTCTCCTAAACTCTGACACACTGGTTTTACCTCTGCGTGAGGGCCACGTTCTGATTTCCAAAGGAGGAATGCTGTTCATCTTTTCCTAATAGTTCAGTTCCTCTTACTTTGGAGAGTCATGCTTTTCAGACTAATGATTAATTTCCATCCAAGCGATCATATAGAACATTGCTTCTCTCTCTAGAGTCACATTTCATCCAAATGAAGGGATTCCACCAAATCATTGCACTTCTACTTGAAAAGTTTAACTTCTTTTTCCAGTTTAGCTTTTTCCTTACCTTACTATTTTTCACACGTTTGCATAACAGAATTTATTTTTATTGTGTCTTTCTTAGCAGTTTCTTTCGTAGTTGCTGAAGTGCAAGAACGTACATAAATCACAGAGACTGAGTACTGTGGCTGCCTAACATTTGGGTACCAGAGAAATATAATCTGGATTTGCTGTGGTTTCAGTTAGAGATTTGATTGTTTCCTGAGCATTGGAAATGAAGCACAAGACTGCTCAGCATTTTGAAGCCCTTCTGGTGGCTTGCAAATATAAGCTGACACTGGGTTTTTTTTCTGTTTTGATGGAGCTATTTTGAGCTCCTTTTCATGATGTAAATTGACTGTTTCTGTCCCATTTCTGTGGCATTGTAGACTACAGTTTCATGAGGCATCCAATTTTTTTAATTAGAGCTAGATGGTTTTCTGTGCTATCTGCATATTATTCATCTTTCTCAGTGCATTCCATTTCATAATGATTTCTGTTTGATAACAAAGAATCTTAAATCCCTTCTGCAGTAATGTGGCAGATTGCATGAATGTTAGCATTATCATTTTGTTTTGAGAAAACATATTAGTGCACAAACAAAGCAAAACTGAAAAAAGAACCCCACACCTACAACAACAAAAAATACATTAAAATCCCCTACCTTCTGTTTTGTGGGTTTGGGGTTTGTTGTTTTTTTTTTGCTATTTATTGATGGACACATATTTAGCATGAAAAATTTTATGATAGCTGTCCAAGTTTGGATTTGCAGGGCTTACAGAACATTTACTTTTACACCTAGACCATAAAAGTTGTTTTCCGTATCTTCAGTCAAACTTAAGTACGGGCATGAACTATAAAAATTACCTGTCACATTATTCACAGACTAGACCAAGATAGTGCAATACCATGGACCACTAAGCTAATTTAGAAGAAAAATGAAAAGAGGTTTCTCTATAGAAAGCATTTGTATGTAATATATGTAGAAGAGTTTAGAATTTTGACAGTTTTAGATTGTATCCCCTTTAGAGAGAATGCATAATGATTTTTATTTCTGTTGAAATATGCATAACTTTTTGAAGGTAACTTTCAACTTTCATTAGAGCCCTTAAAAGTGATTTTTGCCCACACTGGTGTAAAACAAAGGCCACTAAATCTTAACTCTTCAGTGGATACGGCTTCTTGATTGTGTTTTTACCATCAACTTCCACTTCCTCCTGCTGCCCCCTCCACTGCCCTCTTTTCTTGTTATCACTATTCAGTGTAACTTACTGCAGTTTCTTGATTTGAATGTTTACATGCTCAGGCTGATATATCATGCACTTATTTCAAAACAAATCAAAAGCTCTGCAAGTTTTCTTTGTTATCACAAAAGAAACAGAGGAGCTGTCCTTGATGGAGAGAACTTACAGTCTAGTTTACTGAGAAATAACTCCCTTGTTTCATGCTGCTTTTATCTCTTTCATGTGTTCATGTTAGTGTACAGAGAGGGCTTAGTCAGTATGGAGTGCTCGTCTGTGGTGCATGTCTGAAAAGAGTGAGCTGGAAACTGGTGTTTACACCAGTCTGTCATGTGTGGGAGCAATACTGAATGTCTGTAAATTGTGGGGTTTGGGTGCCAGTGATTAGAAGCTCCATTTTAATATGTGCTGTGAGGTCCTTCAGCTTTTTCATGTCTTTGTGTGTGTGTGTGTGTGTGTGTGTGTGTGTGTGTCAAATGAAATTTTGAATTGAGCACACAAATGAACAGAAATCAGGTGGCATGGAGTGGCGACAGTGTGTAAGGGTTTGGGACTTTTTCCAGTCATCTGGATGGGCAACACTGGGAACATACCACAGATACCACCTGGTAACTAGGTTGTTCTGTTCATTGTCATTATTGAATCACTGATCTTCTCAGTCAGTTCCAATTATGACCTTGACATGATATTAATTACTTTTTTTCAGTAAAAGTGCTTAAAATCAGCCTCAGTGAGTTCGGTTTAATATGAACGAAATTTGGTGGAAGCATTCAGAATTATTTTTATTTTAAAATTTGCAACTGCATTATCAATCATCCCAGCATAGTTCTGTAGAGTAGCTGATGGCCACTGACTATTTCCAGGTGAATACCTACGTCCATTACCATTATAGCCTCCAGCACTTTATTTCTTCGATTTCACACAACAGTGAAAATAAAGCTCGTTTCTGCCCATCAGTGAGCTACCACCATTTCTCTGACTGCTGGAATTTATCACAAGCTACTGTTTCTTTGAAAGAACAGCTCTCTGTCTGCCTATCTGATGCAGAATAAACTGTATATGTCAACAGGACTGAAAAAAAACAGTAAACAGTTTGTGAGAAGGATGAATAATCCCCAGTGATGGACACAACTTCTGTCTTCCAGCTACACCATCTTTGCTGCAACTTTCCTGAGCATGTAGCATGCATTTCATGTTAAGCAGCTGGATGTATCGTAAACAAACACTGATAAGAGTTGCTCTACCAATTCTCTCCTGAAAGGTTTTTGTGAAGCAGTATATATAAATATAAATATATGTATGTACAACAAAGAGTTGGTTTAACCTAGCAAACTCTGGGTAAAGCATGAAATCTAACTGCACACACACACATTTGTATCTGCCTGCCTGTATCTAAAGCAAAAATGATTTGTCTGATCTGTGATATCCTTTATTGAGAACCACTTTTGTATTGTTATTGTGGTTCAATGGTCAAACAATTACAGTGTTTAAAATCAATTTTTATGATCTAAAGTTTCTGATCTCTATATTCTTAATGCAGTTATCTCAGCGTACATCATTAATCTCACTGTTACTCCATAACCAGATGATTTTCTCCTTTACTTCTGGCATGTCCTCAAGACCCTTTCCAGATAGGAAATAATTTTGGTATCTCAGGATTACAGACTTGATGATCTACAACTGATCAGGTTCTTCTGGTAAATTTTTAGCCATCTTTATGCTGTTAACATTTATATCCTTCTGGACTGAGCTATGCCGTACCAATTAATTCAACATAGTCAAGTGTATGTATCAAGTACTTCAGTTACGTGTATCACAGCATCATTTTCTTTGAGGGATCAAAGCAGAGTATGTACAAAAGCATGGTCCTATTTATGTTAGCCTTAGCTTAGTTCTATAGCTTATTCTTGAATGTCTTCAGAAGAGAATTAGTGCCAGTTGTTTTACCCTTGTATTTCGGAAAGGTGTCCACTGGCTTTCTAGTCTAAGTAGAAGCCGGGTTTCCTTTTCTTTATCTAGACTACCAGGGAGTTTGCATATCTGGGAGCCTTTCCAGTTAAAATGACAGGCATGTAACTTCCCTCCTCACTTCCCTGTTCCTTCCTTCCTGGTATATTTGCAAAGGACAAATGTTTATCAGACTCGGAATGGCAGGTTGCTTAGGACCTCGGGATTCTGGATTTTTAAACTGTCGATGCAGTTTTCTGCTGCATTTAGTTCTGAGAGATTTTATGAACTTTGCAGTAGAGCTTCAAGGTCAACAGGGGTAAGCAATGGGATGTATCAAGGTGAAGAGAGATTTTAATTTTGTTTATGGATAAACTGCTTGTGTCTAACAAAATGCAGTCCAGCCTATCCTCAGGATGTTGTCCTGGGACTGCTTTTGAAGGTACGTCCAAGCCATGGCTGCTTGTGTTTCTTGCCCTTCTAACTCATGCGTTATGTTGTCTATATAATAGCCATGCTCTCAGCTATTTATACCACATTTCTTCTGACCAACACATTTCTCCCTTTTTCTCATCTATCTTTTGCTTATAGCAGCACTTCCTAATTTCTTGATGCAGGTAGAGTTTATTCAGCTTAGTCCTCACAAGTTGCACATTAATACAATAGTCCATCTCTTCGTTTGTACGCTAATGCTGTCAAGTTTGGTAGTGAGGTGCTGAAATTGTTAAGGTTAATGACTCAGTGTTTCACAAGACGAAATACCTTTGACATTCAGTTGACTGCACAAATTGTTTCATTGAAAAAAGTGAATATTTAACTTTTTTATGTCGTAAAAGAGAATCTTTGTTGTTCTACCAATGTTAGTGAAACTGATGATGTCCTCCTCATCAGATGCATTACTTTGCTCCCATGGAGTCTATTTAGACTCACAAATCTTACTGCTTTGATATCCCAGACATTCCACAGTGCATCCAGGAGGGGAAAGATCTTTGCATAAACCTTCTGTACAGAAACAAAAGCGCACCGCTTCTTTAACGTGTGCACAGCATGAATACAGATTTGTTGCTGTAAACTCTACCCTTACAGATTCTGTCACAGGCTCTTCATTCTCTTGGAATTGACTGAAGGCTGTTGAAAGTCAGTGGAAGAAAAACAGCCTGGATGTTAGCAGGGTCAGTGGGATATGGGAAAACATGTGAGAAATTTACTTAGACATCAATTATTGCTTCTGCTTGATAGCTTACTGTAGCATCTAGCTACTGAGAACGTGTTCTCTAAGGATAGAAGGCACCAAGTTATCTATCTTCCCTGGAGAATGTGTTCCTTTCAGCATAACATTTTGCCATTGTTGTTCTGAGTGATAAATTCAACAGATCAGCTAAAAGTCTTCTGGCAGAGTATCTGGAATACTTTTCCACTGGCGCTCCATTTTTTTAATAATTTGAAAACAAAAAAGTCAAGATCACTGGACTGTCGTACAACCATGAACCGTGATTTGAGTCACTGATAGGTTATTAAAGTCACCTTGTATTTTTATTGATAGATGCAGGCAAGCATTTTATTTTCCATTAGACTTACAGATGAACTGATCCTCCTATTGGAGAAGATCTTTCATGAGGTTCTAGATTTCTGCTGCTTCTTCCTATTTACCCTGCTGATTCTGCTTCCAAAGCAGGCAGGGAAGATTTTAGAAAGGAATAAATCTATGCAAGTATCCAAAATCTTAAAAGCTACTTTTTCATGCTGCAATCTTATAGCTTTACAGTGATTATTTCAATTCACTTACAAATGCAGGGAGGAAAACATTAAGTTAAAGGAGATGAAAGAAAAGTGCTTATATTCTTTTCTGTCTGATGACTGTTGGCTTGATGTTTTTTCTGGCTTCAACTGATTTGAATAATAAAATAAATTGTGCGGCAGTGATCGAAAGTCTACTGCTTCTGTCTTCTGTGCAGTCCGGTTTGGCAGGCCTTGCTTACTTTGTCCAGCATCTGGTGACATCACAAGGTCAGTGCGTATCTTTACCAGAATGTGAAAAAAAGAGATTAGATTTGGTCTTCTTTCTTTACTAAAGTTATTTAGTCGAATAAAATAGGGAAATCAAGAAAGCAAAGCTCCTTGTCAGCAACTCCAGCGGCCGTGCCCATTTTTGCAGGGTAGGGTCATTCTCACCTGGAGATTTTTGATACAGAGTAAGTTGTAGTTGTTGCAACCACAAAGATTTCCTTCATAAAAGTAATTAAAAAGCATACACATTTTAAATCTTTAGTTTCATTTAGACAGTGAAAAATGGCTTTCAAATCTTAATCATTCATAGATTTTATGGGTGAATGTTTAATTCGATATTAAGAGCATTTGCAAGGAAGGGAAAAGTCAGTCTGTTAGTAATATGGAGAGGCATGCACCCTCTTTTGTGATATGCTTGCAGATTTAAGGGCCTTTATTAGTGTGAAATCCTAAATGCTTCACCTTAATGCCTGGTGTTGTTACATCAGTTCAGTTAAAACCACCACATATTTGGGAGTCATGCTTTGGCTTCAGTATGTTCTGTGCTACGTGATCTACTGTTTCACTACATCTATTTTAAAATATAATTAAGTATGTTGTACCTTCTAAAAAAAAAAAAAAACATTTTCCAGATAGCTGAAGAAAAACCATATGTTAATCTATGAGATGCACTTTTCCATTACTCTATTTTGACCCTTATTCCAGTGAAACCTCTGTTTCAATCTCTTCTGTGTAGCCAGGAAAAAAAAAAAGAAAGAAAGAAGAAAACGGAGTAGAGATGGTCTTTAAGCCTATCTGAGGTGAAACACCTGTTTCACAAATAATAGAATTGTATATTTGCTGCCAAGGTACCATATGCCAGTTGCTTGACTTAGGGTAAAATGGAAGAAGGAATTAGTGAGAGCCCGCAGTGCAGATTTTAAAGGTATTTTTGTTCTGTTTACTGCTTTATCTTTCTGACATGGTTTTCTCCTTCATACTATGACAAATTTTTGGCAACGTCCATGAATTACAGATACAGACAACTCCTCATACATCTGTAGTTCTCAGTGAGTAATAGTTTTAGACACTGGTGTAACTTCATAGTGATGGCTCTGCAGGTGAATTCAGCATCCCAAGTAGACTTGTTTCCCAGTCTGTTTTTGAAAGTTAGCACTACTTCCTTTCTGTTTTATTGTCCAGACATTGCATTTTTGTGTGTCCCCCTCAGGCTGCTGCAATTCTGTTCTTTGTGCTGTTGTATTACAATCAGGCAGAAAGAGTGAAACAGGTTAATAGCTCGTGGAACAGATCCAGCATATAAATGTGAACAGGCAACAGATTATATTTTCAGCCCTGATGCAGCAGAGGCTTTATACCTCTAAATTCTCCTCCACTAGACGTTATTATTTGATCTATATGAAGAAATAAACACCTTTCTCTTGACTTTCATCCTTTTCTTTTTGTATTTGCTTTGCAGACTTTTGGACTCATGGAAACATTTGACTATTGTGTTTACACTGTTTGACCTAACTGTACAAATTGCCAAAGGATTTTTTTTCTCATTGCTTTCCTTCTGTTGTTACTTCCTAAGTGTCTCTTACGTCTGTGCTGTACTAAATTGGAAATACAAGTATTGTGTAGTGAAGAAGGGCAAAGTTGTCTTAAGTGTTGACAATATTGACAAATATTGACAAGTCAAACTGATAAAGTTTTTCTAGACTGAGCATTACTGCTGAGTCAAGAAACCTCCACTGAACGTTTATACTGCACAAACACTGCATTTTACTTTCAAAAACAAAACAAAAATGCACAAATCTGCAGAGATTTATGGATTATTCATCAGAGAGGGATACTAACACTAACCATATAGCTGTTTCCAATGTAACAGTCAAGAAAACAGGAATATTGTTATTGTGTTGTTATTGTAGATGTAGCATTGCCCTAGTCTAGTAAACAAAACTACTTGTATTTACAACAGAACTATTTCCACTTCTAAGACAAATCAGTGTGCTTTAAAATTTGCTTTTTAATTTTTTATTTTTAATGGCAGCAAGAAAGATCTCTAAGACATGTGTAAGTATTGATTCTGGTTTACCTGAAGTAACCAGAAATGGCTGGGTTTTTATTCATGATTTAAAATGGCTTGGATGAAAGTTGACACACGAATTGAGTGTATGGTATAGGCAGGTGCACAAGGGGTGGCAAATTTAGTTCCTTTAGAAGGTGAAGCATGCTATTCAGTTTATTAGTAAAGGAAGGACAAGATAAGTTAGGAATATTAGTCTAATAAATCAGGAGTGAATTTTAGTGCAAGCGTCCATCGTATATAAGCAAGAGCAAACCAGTTTTGGAGTTTTTGGATTTTTCTTTCTGCATTTAAGATCCTCATTTAATCAATTCGTAAATCTATTAATTACTGTCAGGAGACCTGAGGGCAGCAAGAAATCAGGTTCAAATTAAAAAGAAAGAGAGGCAATTTGTTTTGAGATTGAAAGTTGAATGTTCAATCGAAGTTTAATCAGAAGTGACCCATTATTTGAAAAGTGGAACATCAACGTCTTTCTAATTTCACAGAATGCTTCATTAAATGAGTATTGAAAAGATCAGGTTAACTGATCATTCCAAAAGGAATATGAGAAAAGGGGATTTTTGGAAGCTAGCTTCCTGATGGACATTATACTCATTCGTTTCTCTTCTGAAGAGTGAAACCAGAAGTTTTATGTTGGGAATTCAAGAATTATTGCTATTCTCTTGTCTACCTATTGCATTATAAAAATATAGCTTAAAATCAGAAGAGAAAACATTCTTGCTCCTTTTGGATTGTTCTGTGTACCTACAGAACAGTTTACAAAAGTTGGCAAACAGCCAAGAGAAAATTTTCAATTGGATGAATGGAAGTTGGGCTGCCTAAGTGTTCGAGTGTCTCACAATGGTCTGACATGATGCTAACATGTGTTTTGATTTATTGCTTATCTCTGCTTGTTTATTTTGTGTCCCTTTGAAAGGCAGCAGTTAGAATAAGGCAGTAGTAAAGGCTGCCTGCTGATCTTGCCCAGCTGCTGTGGTCTCCGCTAGGATGTCGGAAGTCTTTGGAAGGAGGGTTAATTGCTCAATGGCTTCCAGAGGAGGAACAGATCTGGGAGAGCTCTCCAGAGCATAGATGTAGCCAATGAAGGAGAGGGCCACTGTGAATGGAACACAGTAATAAAAATCAAGATGACCTCCAAACCTTTCATTGCAGAAGGGACTGATGAGATTAGCAAAGAGCGTAGTCATAGCCTGAGAAGACAAGTGGGGAAAAAGAAATTCTTTTCTTAGGGTTACAAGCAGGGACTGTGCTGTAAAAAGCTTCTTCCTTATATCCTATCTAAATCTCTGCTCTTTTAATTTCTGACCATTTCCTCTTGTCCTATCACAACAGACTATGCTGAAGAGTCTGTCCCCTTCATTTGTATAGCCTCCCTTTAGATACTGAAGTGCCACTATCAGGTCTCCCCATAGCCTTCTCTTCTCCAGGCTGAACAGCCCCAGCTCCCTCAGCCTGTCATCATAGGGAGAAACTAAAAATAACCACATCTTCTGTAGAGAAACAAGAAACAAAAGTTATTTACAAAGCTTTTTTTTCTTCTTAACTATTACCCTGAATTGCGTTCTCATAAAATCTAGTTTTGAACAAAAATAAAGTTTGTCTCTCCATTTGCCTCCATGAATGTAGCAAAACAGATCCACATCAGAGCTCCAGTTTGCTTGGGGTTCCATCACACCGCTCACCTGTGGAATTCAAATACTTCTGGCCTACTATTTCTTTCCTTTTAAACTGTGCAAAAGGAGCAAGACCTCCTGCTTCATGAACAAAAAATGATAAAACTTTCAAGGTTTCCAGTAGATTTCATAGCACGTGTGTGTGGAAGACAGGCCTGTGAAACTGAATAAATAATGAAAGAGTTACTTCCTCATTAGTAGTGAGGGAGAAACTTTACACAGTGCTTTACATTCTTCTGAATATTCACAAAAAGAGCTCTGCTACTTCTTCAAGGAACAAAATTTTATCTAGATGTTGGCAGTGGTTCTATTGATCGGTCTCTTTTAAAGTCAGTGACAAAGTCATGTATGTCTGTCTGTTTTTGTGCTCGGGGAAAATAGTAGTCTGGAAAAATGGTAGTTTAGGCAACATACTGGTAACAGAAAAAGACTTTGTCTCTGATGACTTTCTTTTTCTTTCTAAGGTTGTTAAGCATTGAAACCAAATTCAGTCAAACATCAAAACAGGCTTTCCTCTGGATGACAAATAGCATAGCTAGTTCTGATATTTTTTCCTCTTTCCATTAAATATGTTGTATCTAAGTCATTAACAAACAAGTTTTTAAAAATTTCCAGAAGTTAATTGTTTTTCCTCCATTATTGTGTGACTTAGGACTGGGAATGTTTTGAATCTTGTTTCTATCAGTCATATAGTAACTGGTGTTCTGTATCGTTTCCAGTGTGATAACTGGAACTCTGCTTGAGAGTGGAAGATATTTGATATATGAGTTATGGTAGATGTTGATGATGAGAGATGTCATGTCACCAAAGAGGAATATGGGCAGTTTTTCCTTTGTTTGCCTCTGATAGTTATGGTTGCCGTGTGCCTCCAATTTGTGCTGTCATTTTATATACTTTTGTAATACTCATACAAGCATGTATTTGCATAAACTATTTGTCATGCAGAATAAAAGTAGGGTAGTTTTATATGTGAGGTTTGGAAATTTAATAGTTATTTAATTACATGGGTGATGCCACTACAATTAAAGCGTGCCCTAATTACTTTGACAAAAATTATTGGAAAGTGAGACTGCACATGCAAGCATACGTAGGTATTTATTTTCAAAATTGGTAAGTATGAGTAAAATACTATTCTTTTCATTAGAGAGAGCTGCTGGTCACTTTGAAGTCACGTTAGTATTCTTTCTACTCTTCTTACTGGTGATGCTACTATGTAGATAATCAGTATTTTTTATTAGGTATCTTTCCCTATTCATGAAAGATAAAAGGAATAATCGCACTTAATATAATGAACAAATTTTTAGTGTGATTGATATATGTGATAGTAAAGCAAGAACAGCCATCAGAGCCACTGATAACCTCCGGGGGCTGCTGTGAATTTCACCGTTGTGCTTTTCCTGAATTGAAGATACACTGGTATCCTGAGGATTCCTTTCTTGATCAAGCAGGCAAGCAGAAGATATTCGCGTGTAGGGATGGGGAGCACTGATCATGTTTGTAAATGGGTAAAATTCAAAAGTAAAGGGAAAATTCTTGTCTAGTGCATGGTTCCTGGATGGATCAACCTGTTTATGGCATGGTTATAAGCATTAAATGATTCAGTCTTTGAAAGATACAAATGCTTGAGTTCGTCTCATCTAAATTAGATGCTTTGTGAAGGCACCTAAATTAAGAAGATAGGTATGAATGTATGCCTTTGGTGTTTTTGTCTCTCACTATTGAATGTGATAAGAACACAGGACTGCTAGAAATCCTAACCTGTACTCTTCAGGTATGTGTCTGGAGTATGGAGAAATAAAAGCAGGTGAAGAAGTGTTCCCCTGTAGTACATGCATTTGATCCTCATGACCCCCAAAGAAAGAACATCTGTCTATATGGAGCGATGGTCTGATCTCGTGTAGCAGCCAGTAAGATACTTAGGAAATATAAATAATGTAACTCTTTCAATTAATTACAATTATGGAAATGATGATGAACGATGTTAGCACCACTGCAACAGAAAGAGAATCTTCCGCAACCTCCCTTCAGTTAAATGACATGGCTGTGTAAACTAGTGCACAAGCTTAAAACAGATGAATAGATGTAACGAATTAAACTTGAAGTATGTATTTTATCTTTATAAGAGGTGACTTTATGGATCCTCTCTCTGAGATCTTCCCTTCCTTCTGAAGGGGAGAATGACTTCTTTTATTATTCTGATATTTCTGTGACCAGTTATACAACACACAGATGCACGACTGAATGCAAAAATTTGTATGAGTGAGGGCTAATGATATATTTCTACTAATTTTGTGAGAAAGTGGTGGAAGTTTACAACCAGAAATAATTATCTAAAAACGTGTGGAAATACTGATATAGTATTCATCATACAGGCATTAATTTGTAGAAAAATGTAACAGGAAAAATTACCAGCAGTGTAACTACGTCTTTTGAGACCTACCTGTTGCTGAGTTTCCATGAATGTGACTATGAGACTATTCAGAGGCCTAAGCAGGCTTGTAGTGAGTAGCTCCAGAGGTGGATTGAGCATCTGTAGGGAACGCAGCCTAAACTGAGTAGTTTTGAATGGTGCACGTTGGAATATTGCATTGCTGATGTGATTGTAGTGGATGTCCCATGCTAGTTTGGACAGACAGCTAAGAGTGCTGTGCTAGTGTAGTGCCCCAAACTAGCTCTTGGAGACCATCACGTGGTATACCGCATGTATACAAATACAATTCTGATCAAGCAGATGTGTCAGATAGCACCCCTTTATCCCCCATGGGTACATGAGTAAAAGCTTTATATTGCTTGCCTCTGTGAATGGGGTTTTCCTCTACTTTGTTTTAACTTTGTTTGAACTGAAGCTAACAGCATTACTTTTCTTCAGCCATTGCATGGTTTGGAACCCAGCATGAGAAAGAGCAAAGCTCAGTCACATAAAGAGATTGCACAAACCAGAATAAAGCATCCAAATTGTCTGTCTCATTTGCTCACTTCCTATGTTTAAAACAGTAAGTCCTACAGAGCATTTTTAGCAAGTGAAAAGGTAATGGAGTGCAAACCTTACAAATCAATCCTGTTAAAGCTCAGATCAGTTTTAATACTTTTTAACCAGAGCTTTATTCAGCTACTGCTCAGCACGAAACTTCTGAGTACAAGTAACTCCTTGGCTGTTGAAGAATGAGCTGAGCATCATTCCAACATGTAATACCCCTAAAAAGGGGTTTCCCTACTTGTTTGTGTAGACTATGAGGTGTTTTTGGAGTATAGGGGTAAAAGCTGCTGAAGATCAGTGTATATGAAGAGAGGGAAACTGAAGAAACGTTAGCCTATAAATATGGGAAGCTGGTATTTGGACATAGTTCCTGTGTTTTTGTACTAGACTTACTGGTGTTCGTAAGTG
This sequence comes from Numida meleagris, assembly GCF_002078875.1. Classification (NCBI taxonomy): domain Eukaryota; kingdom Metazoa; phylum Chordata; class Aves; order Galliformes; family Numididae; genus Numida; species Numida meleagris. The sequence goes on from NC_034412.1 coordinate 5,794,372, forward strand.
TATTCAAAGTATGCTTACCAAATAAATGGAACACCTAGCCCATCAAGGTGGACATCTGCACCTATTCTTATACCTAGTGGGGATTAGACAGACACTAGTTTCCTAGCTGTTCTAGCCATGCCTAGAGGGAATTATCTGCAGGCAGTTAACAAAAGTAAGCATAATTTTAGAATGTGCATCTCAGGAGTTACGGGGATGTACAAAAATATTGTTCTTTTTAGTTTTGTTTCTGAATTATTGTACTAAGTTCACAAACATAGATTGATACAGATTTATAAATCTCAGTTTAGGTGCCTGTGTACATTTGAGACCTATGGTTTTATATGGTATCTTTTTGCTTTTCTCAGTCCGCACTTGGATATCAATTTATCATTTCCTGATGTCAGCAAATATGCAATCTGCTTGCTTGCTTTCTTACAGCATGAGAAAAGGCAAACAAATACAAATAATATTAAAGAGTGGTTAACCTAGAGGATATAATTCTGGGGAACTGACCACGTTATATAGATGGTATTACTGTACACAGAAGTCGAGTGCTCACAGAAGATAAAAAGTATGTTCTTTGGTTATTGTGTTTATATTTCCTCTGAAGATTAAATCTTATCTCATTCAAGTTAGGTGGTTTTTTTCTTCTCTCTCTAGGTAAAATTCTTTGCAGGTTTGGAAGCATGATTACAAAGATAACTGCAGTTCCAGAAATAATCATAAAATTTAGAGGGGATTTTCTTCTTTCAGGGACAGTTATTTGGATGAGTAAAATAAAAGCTAATAATTATCAAAACTTAAGAACAATTGGAAGAGTTTTGAATCTCTGAACAAAATTCAATAAGCATTAGGAGGAAGAAATGGATGTCGAATGCTAAAAGGCTTCTTATTTCTTTCTCACAGAATTCTAGCTTTCTCTCTGAAGCTCTTTTTCCAATGCATGTGACGAGAACTGAAGAGCTGGATCCCTCTTTCAAACTGCATGAGAACATTGCAAAGGTAAAAGAAACTGAGAGGTCTCATTTCCATGTACTTTCTTTCACACAGATAAATTTTAATTTGTGAATATAGACAGTTTTAAAAGATGACCTAGGTGGGATTTTTCATGTTAATTTTTGTTTTGTAGTAAAAAGTGTTGGAAGATTTTTCATTGAGATTCACCTCCTGAATTTCCTCTACTCTTTCTATTTTCTTTCTATCGAAAGAACTTTTGTGTGTGTGCTTCATTTAATGTGATTCGGCTGTATTTTTTGTAGTTCACATTAAGCTTGTTGTTGGCATGAATGTGAGGCAATGACCACTGCTGGCAGGAATTAGCAAGTTTGTTGCTGTCAGTTTTGACAGTAAAGAGGGCTCTGAGGGCACCTTCACCTGCGCGCACTTGGTTTTATGATCTGTCACAGTGTTCTCACATGGGAGGAAGGGATTTGCCATCCTGGAGATTGGTTCTGGAGATGGGTCCACAGAGTGGTTATTCCCAAACTTAATGTGTTTTGACTCCTCTCTTGATGTTCAGTTATAGAACTACCTCTATGTTATTTATTCATACAAGCAAAATTACTCCCTGCTCTAAATTGCTCTTTCTTCACTGTGTCCACTCATCAAGCCCTGATTCTGCAAAGATACATGACTGTAAATGAAGTCTCCTTCATGAATTCGTTTACTTGCATTCAGACTTCCTATAAACCAGAGCTATTTAGACCTAACAAACTGATTTCTTTGTTTATTTGGAGCTGCTTCTTTAGGAAGAGCAGCTGCCATTGAAACATTTCTTCTGGCAACGACAAAAATAAATTCTCAAAGATCAGCAGTATGGAAATGTAGCATGTAAGCAGATGAGCAGCTCTGGCAAAATAGTTACTAGGGTTTCATTGTAGTGAAGAACCAAGACTAATTGCAAGTAGTAGCATGTTGCATTTCAAAACGTAGTGATATTTTAAGTGGGATTTACAGACCTTGAAATCTGAAGTGTGTTTTATAATGCGTATATCAAGTATTAAAGTGGACGAATGTTTGCCTGGATGGCAGGGAAGGAACACAGACCAGGAGAAGTTGGTTGAAACAATTGTTGTCAAACATGTACTCATAGAAATATGTGCTATCTTCCAACAAGTTTTGTCAGTGTTATTCAGCACCCTGTATCAGTGTTCCATGGTAACTAGTTAACTGGAGGTATTAATAAGTCTGAAAATACTTCTGTGTTTTGAAGTATGCTCACTGGAGTAGGCTAATCATGTTCCAGGATTACGCAGTTCAGAAAGCTTTAATGGCAGTCCCCCCATCAGGGAGTGCCACTGGAGCCACTTACCTGATAACAGGCTTGGAATAGCAATAACCTTTTATTGATTTTTACTTTGGCAGACACCAAAGTACTGGAAGATATGTCAGAAGTGACATAATCGGTTTTATAACGAGTTATGGGTGCTGACAGATGACTCTTGAGAAAATTGTTAGTGATCCTAATTATTCTACACTTTGATTACAAAGCCATGTAAAGTAGAACTAGCTACTGTAATGCAGTTAACTTTACATAAAATGACAATAGTGGCAATATTTTCAATTGTAGAGGAAATACTTCTTGTGTGTGTGTGATACACTGTAGCAGTTCCATTTGTTGTTTTTTTTTCTTATTAAGCAATTCCAAAAATATGGCAGACAGATTATTTTATTGAAGCAAATGGAATAAAAAGCACTGGACTGCTGTGTGATTGGTAAATGAAATGCACATTTTAACCAAGAAATGTACAGCATGGAAACTGTGATATGAGGAATTCTCTAACAGATCATACTGCTCTTTTCTTTTAAAGCATGAGGGGGATATATTTTCCTATTTACCCATTGTATAGTGCCATTAATTCTCTAAGACAAGTGAAAAGAATACCCCTTCATATTTGGAATACAGCCATTTCTGCATCTTTGATAGTTCTTGTCTGTGTAATCTCTCTAAGTCAAATTTTGTGGTTTGGTGCATGCTACCTCTGCTAAATATTTGGGTAGGGAATTCCATCTCATCTTCATGCAATAGTGTCTGTGAATGAGCTTTTTATTTTGTATGCTTCTATACTGAAAAAGTTACAAGTAGCTATGCATATACATAACTTGTACGCAATATTTCCATAAATTATTGAAATATTAAGTTTATTGAACAGAAGATAATATGTAAATTAACATGAAAGGGGCAAAACCCTTACAGTTCCAAAGACTGATAGCGCCTATTTTGAATCAATACCGTAATGCTATGAAGAACGGTAATAATGTTGTTTGTTGCCAGAATTTAAAACCAAAACAAGATCTCATTGTAGTCAACCAGCTTGAAACTTCTTTGCATTTCACTGAAGCATCTGTTGTATTTTTGGCAGGGATGTAATCTCTGTAATATCAAGTGGAAATGATTTCACAAATCTTGTACAGCACATCTATGTTGCAAAGTTTTACCAGGAGTGTTTCTTCCAGCAGATTATTACTGGCATAGCTACTTCAGTAAAGTACACTCATGTTCATGTGTTGTTCCCACAGCAGTACACCCTTTTTGGTATCAGATTGCTTTTTGAAAAAGCTGCATGGCATTGTGCTTATGCATCCCAGAGGCCTCCCCTTCAAGGCCACTCTGCACCTGGATTTCATTTGGTGTCTTCCTTTTTCGTTTAAAAATTTCCTTGATGTAGAACTATAGAATTTGGCTGAGTGGTTCGTGATTTCCAAACAACAGAGACAGAATATTATTCCAGAGTTACAACACGCGTGTCAGAATGCTGGCATGGTGCGTATGGAATGAATCTGAAATATTCAGAAACCAGACGTCCAGCACGCCCATGCATATTGCATATCCAAACCAACACCAATGAACCCTTTATCCTTGGAAAGCTCAGGCAGATGCATGGCAGCCTGCCCCTGCATCACTGTTTGGTGTGCAAACTGGAAATTTTTGTTGTAGGCCGTGAGTTCCCTCCTGAAAATGTGATTCTTTGGAATACCAATTTCCACAGATAAGTTCTCCAGTTAACTTTATACAGTGATCTGTTCCTTTTAATGTCATCTTTTTAAATTCCTGTTTTAATTGAGTCTGACAGATTTTCACATCAGTTATTGGTCTCTTTAATATCATTCCTCTGAAGTCAGGAATTTTGCACCAACCAACGGAAGTACTGCCTTTTTAAAGACAAATTATGCTATGATTTCATATTCGTGGAACAAATTTCCAGAGCCTCCAGCCAGCAAACAGGAGTGCAGACTGGGGTAAGTGATAGAGATGGTGAATGAAGTTAACGTGCAAGAGGCACAGTTTGGGGTGTATGAAGTGATACCAAGCTGGAGAGCCAGATTAATATCCATATTGAAGAAAATCTGCTGTTGATAATTTTTAGATGTAGCATTTGACCTTGCTTTGAAGAATTCAAAATAGTCTGCAATATCACTTGGATTCTCTGTCACACATAAAACCATCTGCATGCTGTTTTTTTTTAGCTGAGAAATTGCAGGATAACTTGGTTCATACCTTGATTTTTCCGTTTGTCCTCCCACAGCTGGGAGCAGTTCATGGTATTACAGTAGATCCCATCTGCCTTAAGGTGATATAATAGTAAGAGGCAAATTTTATTAGTAAAATTTGTTAACATAGGTGCAGCATAATGCTCCAATTGCCAGATGGTCTCTCCATAACTTAAATTACTTGCTTTGTTGAACAGCCTCTCATATACTGGGCTGAAGCGTCTTACTAGTATTTTGTGGTTTAATGGCATTTGAGATGTGCAAAGCAGAACTGTTGTCTGTGCTCACAGTCTTACTGCATTTGCACAAAACCAAACTTGTCTGAATTTTTCTGTAAAAAAAAAAAAAAAGCAGTAAAAAAGTGCAGTAATATTTCACAGAAATGGTTTTATTTAGCACATATTCTCTTAAGCACACAAGTGAGAGTTTTTATTTTACCCTTAGCCTTCTTGCATGAAAGAACATATAATCCAGTTCAAGCAGAGGGTAAATACAAACCTGCTGAAAACTCCCTTCTGACAATGTGTATTATTTTCTGTTATTCTGTAGCTATTGTGACCAGCAGGGGAAAAAAAAAAGAAGGGAGTGAGAGAAAAATGAGGTGACAGAAACTTTCTCTGTAGCTTTGGGGATGCTATATGAACTGTGGTGAACAAGTAACAGCATTCAAGGAAAAAAAAACCTGGGAATTTTCTCAGCATTAGATGTGAAAGAGGAGACTTTGCTGTGGAAGACATGAGGTGTTCTGACAGAGAGTCTCACTGTGTTTGGCCAAACAATATATTCTCTGTGTGCTCTAGCCTAGTTAGAGTAGATACACTTGGAATTTTCGAGTAGTTCTTTGGTCTTAAAAGCAAATAGCCTCAAGGATTCTTGCACTTTCTACTCGAACTCTGGTGGATATAAACCAAGTAATAAAAAGGGCTGAAATTGCAGAACCCTTGATAAAGATTTGATGAACCATCTTCATTGGCCAACACAAATTTGTTAGCTCAGTCATATATTAAAAACATCAGCACAATGTTTTCCACATCTTTCCCACTAATGACTCCTTCAAAATGGTGGACCATTACAGGATAGAACTAATTCAGTTTCCTCCTATGCCATTTGTCATGTTATGGAAAGATGCCATGACTAGAGTATTCCAAGACTGGTTTTCTTTCTAAAATTTATGGAGAATTTATACCCCAAACTGCAGCAATCAGACTAAATAAAAAATAAAAAAGGTAAGAGAGGAAGCATTGTTTAATCCCCAGTTTACTTAAGAGAAAAAAGGATTCCATGGGTCAAAAATGGTACGTCATATAATGGAGCAACTACTTCATCTCCCCACCTAAATTCAGCATAAATTCATAGATCGGCCTACCGCAGTAGACAAATGCTGGGGCATAGTTCAACACCAAAGTTAAATTTCGGGAGTTGATATTTAGCATCTGTGTTTGATATTTGTTGGAATTTTCAACTGCTGGCAGTGACCAGATGGACAATTCTGTACTATATACGCAGGCCTTGTGAGTGCCTATGCTAGTGAGACTTAGCTGACTTGGAAAGAAATTACATTGCCTACGGCAATGCCTCCGTTTCCAGTGCCGTCTTTTGCTTATGCTGAGATTTGTAATCCAATTGCATCTCTGGCTGGTCACTGTGTGTTGCATCGGTGACAGACTCTCAGCATAGACGGTGATGACAGATGTCATTTTTTTCTTATTTTTTGTATTTTTTTTTCTGCTGGTTGATAATTGTGAATGTACAAGGAAGCCACTGCACAGTTATTGCGTGTCGAATGATTGTTTTCTGTTTTGTCCAGTAGTGACTTTGTACTGAGTAACAGGAAAATTTATTTTACATTCATTGATTTTACTTCAAAAGCATAAGTTTGTTATGAGAGGTAGTGAATAATTGGACATATGCATGCATTTTGTAAGGAATGTCAACACATTTTTGTATTCAGTCACTGAAATCCAACAGAAGAAAATCTGAAGCTTGCTACTCTAGTAGGCAGGAACATGCCTGGGGTTATCTGAATCTTCTCCTATGCTTCCCACTGTCCTATTTTTCACACATTTAGTTACTGAGTTAATCAGATTATCATTTTATAAATTCATTCTTTAGCAACAGTACTACCATAGGTGTTTGCTTCTAGTTCACGATTACTTCAGTTGTCAAAGATTAATTCTTTATTTTTCGCTTACATGTACTGAATTTGATGGCAATGCAGGAAATATGAGTTTTTCTCAAAAAAAGAAAAACACACTAATCTTGTACTGCTATAGTTCCTAGTCATTTGGGTACTCTAGAAGTAGTTTTTCTGTTGTAGTGGCAAACTGTTCATCTCGTTTATTTCTTCCATGCCCCAAAATGAGTATTAGTGCTTATGTATCATGCAGCATATAAATAGATTTTAATTGATTATAGCTTGTACTATGATGTTGTGTAAAACTCTGTCTTCTGAGAGAAGCTATGATCACATTTAACAGAAATGTCAAATCAGACAATTCTTTTCCCAGAGTATCCCTCTTAAGACATTAGGTTTCATCTAACACTAATGTAGTAATAACTTTCTTTTTTTTTATAAGACTTAATATCATCCAATTTGCATAGGGGTGAATATGAGGTAAAGTCAAGGAACTTAAGTATCTGCTTAAGTGCTTTCTCACAAGAGATGGAAATTAGCTGCTTGAATTCTGTTGATTAATTATTTGGTTTTACAAACAACCTTCAGAAATACTTGGGGAAACACATCTGTTATAATTATTTTTTTTAGTTCATTTTAGCTTTGAATTCATACCAGTAACTTCCTTTGATCTACTTATTACTGACATTTTGTCTCTTTTTTTGATTTTTTGGTGACATAACTTAGAACACATTGGAGCTGTACATGCTATAATTTGCTTCATGAGCTCAGTCTGTATTCAAAAATGAACTTTTCAAGAGTTTGTATTCTGTTAAGGAACTTTAAAATGTCAGATTACTCTGGAGGCTTATTCCAATCCACGGTGTTTTAAGTCTTGTCTTTAAATGTCATTACCTATCTTAGCATCTAACTGATAGCTGAGCTCTGCTGGAGTTGTCCTCTTGGTGCTGAGCATTTCCTGGAATTGTGGCTGTCCAAACAGGGGAGTAAAATGTCTTCACAGTGGATAGAAAGAGCTGTCCTGGAAGATAGCTCTTAAGAACTCACCCATTGTGATCTGAGTATGGGGATGCCAGCAGGAAACTAATAGTAAAAATAAAGCAGAAACTTAAGCCGGAATAAAAATTGTGCTCTTCAACACTGGAGCCTGAACAAGGGGTGCTTACCAAAGCAGTCTATTTGGAGTGTGAAGCCGTCATTGCAGATTTGCTGTGAAAATCTGATTCCAGTGGCAGATTACCTGAATTGCTTCGTAATTCTGCTTGCGCATGAAAATCCTGATGTACTTTGTAGAAAAGACCTTAATGATGTTTTTGTAGCATAATTTAGTCTAAGAAAATGCACTTTACTCTTGTTCTTTGTTTTCTTTTATTCTGTCTCCAAAATGCTGATATGCAGCTCTTTAAATCAAATAACTGAAAAACATAGAATTCTGTCTTTAATAATAGTTCTCCTTGAATGAATTAAAGAAGAATTAACATGAATAAAACTTTGTCTCCTGAAAGACAATTGAACAATGCAAACTGATTTTGTAGAAGTCTAAAAGCTGTGAGAAAAAACAAGTAAATACTTAGGAGGGGGGGAAAAAATACAGCAAATCAAGAAAGAATGTAAGATAAAGGTATTACAAAACTCCAGGAAGAACATCGTGTTTATTGATCTGTTTTTATTAGGAGTGTGGTCAATAACAATAAAAAATACTGCCAGTTTGCTGACAGAGTAGCATTAAAGCATCTGAGATTAGGCCAATTAATGTTAAATTAAGGATAGGTGACTATAGCTGTAAGTTAGAACTGTAAAATGGGTTCAGATATGATCCTTTCCATTCCCATTTTGAGTCCAGAAGAAGGAATTCACGACCACATGCGTGAGATCAAGGAGGCCAATAGGACTGATCACCCCGTCTGCCAACAGCTCCTGAGGGCAGGGCTGGGTGTAATTTATAGCAATCTAACCATAAAAACAAAACAGTATAACAGATGAACTTGTCGTTCATAATTTTTTTCTATAGTCTAGGAGACAAAAGTAACAGATATATCTGTTCTCTTTTTCATGTAATGTTTCTGCAGTCATCTTTACAGTGAAAACAGATATATTTTCTTGTTAGAAGACATAAACACACCTTAGAACCAAAGTTTATAAGCTTTCATATACAGCAGTGACATCTGTTGATAGAAATACAGTTGAAGAACTTTAAAATAAAGTTTGTTGAATCTAAGTACAAATGCTATCTTTATTTGAACAGATGGAACAAGCACTAAGTTGGCAAAATCTTCCTTCTACTGGCTTAATTGAGCTATGTATAGACATGGGCACTTCAAAATCCAAATAGTTGTATCGAAAAATAGTCTAGTTATTTATATTTTTTGTATGTTTTTACCATTATAAGATATTCTAAGTGTAATACAGATATATATATACACAAATCCAGAAAAGCTTAATTTTGTAGCCCAACATATTTACACTTGTACAGTTTACAAAGTGACGGAATTTTTATCACAATTTTTTGTAATATGCAAGGCAACAAACAAAAGCTCACGGGCTTCAGCTCAAAATGCAATACTTTGTGATTCTAAGGGCTTTATTGATTTTTCTTCTAGGAAAAAAAATGGCTTTAGAACACAAAGCTGAAGATTGTACAAAAATGTGTTTTTCGCTGTGAGTTGTTTCCTTGCTATATCATTTTGAAGAATCTAATTTTAAATAAGATGGTTGCATCTGTCTAGGTGCCAGGCTGTGTTAATTGTTCAAATTTCCCTGATTAGTCCTCTCTGCCAGATGAATGGATATGATGTAAACAGATGAGCCCAGATCTAATTTCCATTATAGCGCTAGTCCAGATTTCTTCACTGGAGGTCACTCTGGCTTCAACCAGTATATGAGCCAATGATCTATATGAGTTGTGCATATAAAGGAAAATACTGGTCAGATTTTAAGCTATTCACAAAGTGTGTGAGCCTTTAAGTGCAGATGTACACTCAGACTTTCAGGTGCAAAATGAGAGGCAGCAGCTGCAAGCATGATTCATTATATTTCCAAACAAAATCTGTAGTTTATTCCATTTTGTGACTATAAGATCTATTTGAAAATTGAATTATACTCTGTATTCTGCATCCCATCAGTAATCAGCCAGTACTTTGCCATATTGACACTGCTATGCTTGAGAAGGGAATTTAGCCCCAGTGCTAAAAAGAAAATGGAGGTATCCTTTGAAGACAAAAGAGTAATGCTTCTCTTATTTATGCATCTGAAAATCTTGATTAAGCTCAGTGGAATAAATGCTCTGCTACAAAAGTTCCAGGTATTATAAAATAGCATAATTAATTGAATCAACATAAAATGAGGGGAACATTTCTATTTTTATCTTCTTTATTTTTACTATAAATATGGAGAACACTCCCTTGTGTCTGCAGCACTTAGGCTCAGCTGCTGTGACCTTTCGTTGTTGGATTTTATTCTATGACAAGGAAAGGATTTGGCAAATGCGTTTTTGAAGAGAAATTCTGTATGTAATATAAAGAACTATATAAACTAAATTTAAACCTAATATATGTAAGTGCTTAGAGAAGGTTGTAACTTTGATAAAATTATTAGTTACACATCTTGTTTTTAAGATAATTTATTTGTCTTAATGTGGAAGAGCTCTACTGGAATTTACATTTTCATTTGGATTTTTTTCCCATTTTAAGAAGTATTTCAGAAATTTTTTATTTTTATTTTTTTTTAACGTGAAGAAATGTTTGCCTCCCTTTGGCTTTGATACATCACTTCGCGTTTACTGCCCATTCCCTTTCTGTCCCTATCCCTTCCTGTCACCTATATTCCATCAAATTCTGAGCTGTTCTCAAGCTCTTGGCACCTGCTACTGGAATTGGATTTTTCAAAAGACTTGAAACTAATGTAATACTGAATCAGAAGTATCCATCAGTTCTGTGCTGCTGAATTTATGGTTTCACATCTGACTGGAAAGTTATCGTTTGGTTTTGTTGTTGGTTTTGCTTTGGGGCTTTGGTTTGGTTTGGCCCTCAGATCTGGTTTGCCATACAAGATTTAGAGCCTGCATAAGGATGATGGCAATAAGCACGTGTGGAGGTTAATGCAGAAGCAGTTATTTCAGCAGCAGCGTAATTTTTGATAGACTTTGAAAGTTAAACCAAAAGGGTGTTGAAATTTGCCCAAGGAAAATTCATTCTTTATGCACCCCATTGCAGGCTGATTCTTTTATCTGCTTAAAAATACATGCCATAAATTAAAATAAGTAATTTCTGGGGTTTGTTGTTGATTTTATTGCAGAAGATTTGTAGAAGAATCATGGTTAAGTTTGGCAAATAACAATGAATTGCTATTTTCTACATCACTAGGGTGCATTGTGGCTGGAGTGTGATTTATTCTAAACTTTGAAGGAAGACAAGAGAAACAAATTACATAATCTTTTATGAAACTCATTACTAAATCTGGACTTCAGGAACTCGCTGTGCAAATTCTGATTGGAATTTATAAAACCTAATTATGAGTTAATGCATAAGAGCAGTATTTTATTTTTGACGCAAATGGCTGAGTACTAAAATTCTGATTTATAAATAAATGTAGTGGTTGTACTCGTATAATGCAATGAAAAAATATCTAAATCAAACATTTTTCTTTAGTATTTACTAGTAAGATTTGCATTTATATTGTGGTTTTTATAAATCTGTTCCAGAGTTTGTAAATATGCTTAGGATCAGTATATCCATTTGGACAAGATTTGCTGAAAATCTATGGGTTATACATTACTTTACTCGTAAGGAAGTATACATTTTAGTGAGATTCCGAAAAATATTTCCCCATTTTAAAATGTTGGCAGTTTTTGTGGTGAGCTAATGAAAAGCAAACTATGAGAAGGCAGATTTGCTGCATCTCCCAATTTTATTAGGTAACCACGTTGTTTATTTACCACTAATAAACTTGTTTTATAAAGCAGCCTTGTGTTGCTCTGCACATAAAGAAAAAAATAGTTCCTGTGCTCACTGTTTAAGAATGCTCTACTTCAGAGTTAAATCAAACCACAAATCTGGTCAAGTATGAACTGAGGAAGCATTTGCTGTTTATTCAGCCTCTAGTAGTTTTGTCATGTTACTCATTTTTTTGCAAACTATTTTGCTTGCCACAAGCTCTAGTTATATGATCACAGTTTAACTGGTGAAATTTTATATGTAAATGAAATGAATTAATACCAGATTCTTAACAGAAAGCTCAAAAGTGTATTGTTGTGGCAGGAAGTGCACTGCCAACTAATCATTTTCAACAGCCAGTTTTTTCTGATAGATGAAACAAAGAGATTACTGTATGTAATCACTTAAAGTTTTGCCTTTTTCTATTTTGTGTAGCCAAGAAGAAGACTGCCCACAGAACAACACTGTTTATGTCTGTGTTCTGCTATGCTTTTTCCCTCCAACTGTTCACAGGTTTGGAAAGAGTGCAGATGAGTTTTAAACCTCCTTTATGAAGTCTCATAATTTACAAGCTGGGCTCTCCAGCAGACCAGACCTGATAATTGCTCTGTTCTTAAAATGCCTTTCCGTATTCCCTGGGACAGTCTTCTCCATAACTCTCCCCGTGACTGATGTTAAAATATGATGTCTGTGGTTTCTTGGGTCTTCTCTTGCCCTTGTTGTAGATGCATGGACTTTTGGTAAATTGTTGAGAAGGTCCCAGCTATAATGTCTACTAACTCTCTCGGTACTTAAAGGTGAAACTTGTTCAGCCCCACGTACTTACAAATGTTCATCTGATACTGTTGGTCCCAACAGGTGACCAACAGGTATGTCTCAGAATTGCAGACCAGAGAGAATTTGCTGTTTAGTCTAGCAGCCATCACAAATAAAAACATAGACGAAAGTAAGTAAGGAGGGTATATCTTTACCACATGACTGGAAGAAAAAAAAAAAGGCAGTAAATTTGTATATAAATGAATGTAGCCTGCAGAAGAAACTGAGATAAATCACTGGAATTTGGGAATTTTAATAATCTTCACGTAGCCAAGTGAAGAAATGCTTTAAGATTGAATGCCAGGCTCTGTTCTCCCTGGCCAATTCAAATTTGAATACAATTCATCTTTTGTGAAGCTGTGATCCAAATGAAAGTACTTCTCAGCTAACAAAATAGCACAGGAAGAGAAATACATGTTGGAATCATTGACTGAACATCTTTATATGGCACAGTTTAATTTCAGGCTAATTGCAGGGTGAGGTCAGGCCTTTACATAAATATAGTCTGCTTTAGTGATGAATAAAATGGGCCACAGAAAGATTCTGCGTTATCTGACATAAATGATATTCTTCTGAAGTTAATGTTCCAGCCAGTGTGATCCTGTTGATTGACATATCTAAGGAAAATGTTAAGCTTTTTTCTTCCTTTTTTCTTGAGGTAAACTGAACAAACTTGTAGCTGACAGGAACCTCACATGAGATCCTAATGAGGCAAAGAGAATGAAACATTTCTTCCTATGCTATGAAGTACTAAAACTGTAAGGACATTGTATCATGATTTCCAAAGTACATAAGAATTCAAAGCTTTGCTTGTAACTCAACAGATATTTTGCATAATGTGGAGGATGGCATGCTGAATATTGAGGATATCAATCAATATCAAAATTTGTCTATCTTCTCACTTTCCATACAAAACTGTGAATCTTTAGTTTGCATTCCCTTTCTCTTACAGGAAGAAATCTCACAGGACAAAAGGGAGCACTTTTGGAACTTTTTCTACTTATTTCCTAAGTGTTTATTCTTAGAGAAAGTGTGTTAGAGATTCTTGTTCGAGTGCTTTTCTAAGCCAGCTTGCCTTAGAAATCTGTATGTTCTAAGTGGTTTATTTACATCATTGCATTTGAAGTAGGCCATCATCTTAAATTAGTAAGTTCTTATTTGCTACTCCAAAGAGCACTGTTATATCAGTCAAAACCACATAGAAATTCCTGAATATGATAAAATAATTTAAGTAAACTAGATATTAAATAGATGTTGTTAGAAGTCACCAATTTAAAAAAAAAAACAATTAAGAATTTACTTGAAATCTTTAAAGCATCCTTCACTATAAAACTTCAAAAATTCTGCACTTTTATGTTTGCATGTGTTTTAACATAATAATAATTTCATCTCCATTTCCCATTATGCCTTATTACATTTACCTGGGAATACAACAAATTTATATGACTGTTAGTTATACTGTTAAAAACATCCAAATATTTCTTTGAAAGGCTCGGATTGTTTTCATGAAAACTGAATCACTCTGGTTTTTTCTACAGTTTTGAAGGGATGTAGCTCCTTATAGAAAAGCTGCTCTGCTCTTTTGTACTGCATTAGAGTTAAACAAAGTAACTTGTGAAACGCAATCACAGCTGGAAAGAAGATCATGATAGTATTTGTCTTAATTATTAACTTTCTATCTCCTTACAAACATTAGTACGAAACCCCCTAAAAATGCATTCATCTTTCTAGAGTATATACCAAACAAGATAAGACTTGTGACTTGCACTACATGAATTACTTGTTGGAGCACCTTTTCAATATAGCTGTGAAAATGATACAGAATGGGAAATAATGTGACAATATCAGAGCATCCAGTTTTGTAGTATGGACCATGTTTCCACAGAGCAAATCACCAGAGATTAAACACTGGACTTAAGTGAGTTTATACATGGTACGTAAGCTATTTTAATACGTTTATAAAGCTGAAAGACACGTGATGCTTTTTGTGTATTGACAGGTAGTATATGTGCAGTAATTTTTTTACTGCAACTCAACACTGATCTTGATAACAAACTGTTAGTCAGACTGGTTGTTGCCTGAAGATACCAGTTGTCCCAGATGCGCTGTTTACGCAGAAACATTTTGAACACCAGTATCATTTGTAAGAATAGCAAACCTGGAAGCTTTAATTGGCTTTGCTTATTATTGCATTTTTATGAAGATTGTTATATATTTTAAACAATAATAAGTTCTCTTAGTGATTCTGACAGCCATTGAGGTGCTTGGGTTAGAAACCAAACGAAAGAAATGAGAAACACAAAAATGGAAACGTGTCTTTCCTTGTTGAATCTGATTTAATAACTTTGTTCTGCTCAGTTCAGACTATGTGCTTTTACTTTGCCGTAGCATTTTGAGAACACAAAAAGAAACAAAAAAATCATGATATTCTTGAAAATTGAGAGTTCAACTGTCTTGATTCTATGGAGACACTTTATTCATTAGCCCAGTCGTTGTTTAAGGGATAAGTTTGCTGCCCAGTGAGATAATGTTCAATAAATCCAGAATGCTGGTGGGTAGTTGTTGGGGTGGTTTTGCTATTTTTTCAGAAGTCTGTCAAAAAACATTTATTTAAAGCCCAGAGTGTCCTTCTCTATTTGCTGCGTTACTGTGGTAAATGTAATTCTGTTTCCGTTTGGCTCTTGTTCTCTCCTTGTCTCAGTTACTATTAAATCTTACATGTAATTTTGAGATAATTATAAGCATATGTAAAATGAAAAACGTGTTTCCATTCAGTGCAGAATATATATGTGTTCAGTATATCATTCTGACTTACTCCACCAAAATATGTCTCATTTCAATAAAAGCCTTCAAGTTTTATATAGATTTCAGCTTGAATTGGTTCATTGATGTGGATCATAGAAATAGAGCTAGTCTTTTGAGAATATTGTAGGAAGGAAAAAATCTTTGCCTCAAAATGCACCCTTCGTTTGTCCTAAATTTCTAGTGTCTCATTGAGAACTATTTATATTGTTAGACTTTCTATTGTACTTGAGAAAAAAAGGGATTTGGGGAAAATTTTTAGAGCTTTGGTACTTTTAGAAGGCAGGGACATAATTGACCAAAGCAACTCTATCACAGTCATTGTTGCTCTAAAATACTAGTTCTAACTCATGCCAGTGATCAACCGCAGGATACATAGTCTACACAATCTCAAAAAGCAAGTTGCAATTATGCATGAGTTGAATTGAAATCAGTATACTTGTTATATGAGACTAAGATGAGTCTCCAGGTTTAATTCATGTTTGACAAATGCGGCAGTGTGGAACTTCAAATATTGCAATCTGGTTGTATTGTCTTTGTATCTCCTTAAATTGCTTACCTTACAGTATCTCATGTTGACTATAAAATTTTTAGGGCGTTGCAAAGTCTCGTCATTTAAAGTACTTACGTAGGGCTCTTTGGTTGCTCTTAGGAATGCTTTATAAGCAGAGCACTGGTAATCAAGAAGCTGTTAACAAGCAGTTGCCATATTCTCGTTTCCATTTTTTTTTCCAACTTTCGTATTGTCTAATGTAATTTGTTAAAGTTGCGTAGACGTCTTTCAATTAGAGAATTGAAATATATAATACCTTGCATAGTCATATGCTCATCTTCATTAGCATGTACATTATTACATTACTTGCAAGTTATGTTCCAGAGACTCACATACATAACAGCAATTCAGTCTGTATTCTCACCTTAATTTTTAAACAGCAGTTTCTAAGGGGCATACATATAAGGGAACCTACCTCCAGAATCTCTGTTGCAAGAAATTGTTTTAATTTCATTCCTCTGCCAACAACATATAGTTTTTTTCATCAGAATATAGGTCTTGTGACACATAGAGATATTTCAGATTCATGTTTTAACCTAATTTTAAGAAAAAAGATGGAGAGGGAATTCAGTGGCACCTAAGTCCACAAGAGACATGTCCAACAGGAAGAGTCATGTCCAATAGGAAGAGCTTCTGCCACTTTACTTAATAAACTGCTCAGAATTCCCATATAGCTGTTCACACAGCTTTTTCTTTCTGTTATTTGGCAAAAACTGTTTTTTCCTTAATTTTGTTACTTAACTTTTGATTGTTTCTTTTAATTCTGACTTGGAAACTTGAATTTCCTACATCTACTCTGTTCTTACTTTCTTTGGTGAAAGAGCCCTTTAGTTTGAGATCAGAGGATTCTGACATACATTAGAACTTCTATTATAGACTACACAATGATAACTGAATGAATAGAGCTAAGACACTTCTAGGCTTACAGAACTGACAATTAAATATGCTTCTTTTTTTCCATGACTTGCAGCGTAGCCTTTTTTTGTTGTTGTTAAATATGGCTGTTATTGTAATTGAAGGTTTATAATCACTAGTAGCTGCTTGCCTCTTTTCTGTGTAATATACCACACAAATAAATCTCTCTGCCTGTACAGTATACGTCTCTCTCCTTGTCCCCTCTTTTGCAAATGGCGGTTGATCCTGGAGCAGAATAAGCAGACAAAGCAATAAGCTCTAGTGAAGATATCTAGTTAAGCCTCTGTCTCAGATATCTGTGCTTTCTGTAGAGAGAAATTCTTGAGGACTTGAGATAGAAATGAAAACTATCTGTAGTTTTTAAAATCCTTCATTGGGGGACTGGTCTGCATTCTGATCGGTCCCTCGCTGTAGAAATGCCTCATGTCCTTATTTGTTAGATGAGTCTTGATAAAAAAAAAAAAGTGTTTTATGCTTCTGACATACAATGTACATATAGCATAAAATGTACTATGAATTTCAGTCTACTATCAAAACACTTTTGAAGGATACTTATATTCAATTTAAAGCTGTTCAAAGTACATCAAATGCCTATACACATTGCCTTTCTACTGCAGGGGAAAAAGAAGAAGAAAATTATTAGTCTACAAAATCTTTTTTTAGGTCTGAAAATCTGTTTTTATCTGTAACTGTCATTTTGAGATGACTTTTTCCCTTTGATCTTTGTATGCGAGCACACTTGCACACATACGTGCATGCATATATCACTATGGATGCTGTCAGCACTCCCACTGATTTGTTCACAATATGCATCAATTCTGTAGTCCGTTTCCAGTTTCGGGGACAATTTATCTGGAATTTTGCATAATATGAAGAAAACAGGTTGGCTACACACTGATTACAGTATGCTGAAGAACACTAAGTATTTTCTTCTACTTCATTTTCATTTTATAGTATTTCAAAAAAAACCACCTATCTTTCTTCTTGGACTCATGGTCAAACCGCTTTTCTGCATAGTAATCTTCTCTTGTCTTGACACATTTTTCTCACAAGCCTTTTTTCTTCCTGAAATTCAGCTGTAGCATTGCTGCCAAAATGATCTTTTTCAGCTGTCCTTTTAATTTTGCCATCTCCTCTTTCAGATATTCCCTGGGCTCCTAGCTATGTTTTGAAGCAAATTCCAACATGTTTTTCTTTCTAAATCTTTTATTTCTGTTTCAACCCTAAGCTCTTCACCTCTCCAGTCTCTTCAGCAATGTCCCTTTCATCTTCTTTCAGTACAGTCATTGGATTTCCATCTTTGTTGTCCTTATATATGGAATTCTCAGGCAAAATTTGCTTTCTTGTGTTGTTGTTGGGTTGGGTTATTTTTGTTGTTGTTGTTGTTGGTTTTTTTTTGGTTTTTTTTTGCCATATTGAATCTCTCCTGATGAACACATTTGTTCCAGGAAGTTAATATCATAAAACTGGAGACAAATAGGCATTCAGGTATGCCAAACAGAACCAACAGCAAGACGAAAAAGTGACTAAAACATGGTAACGTCAAGGCAAGTTCAGATGTTTTTGCAAGGCTTGTTGAATAGTCTCAAGTAAGCTGTACCTTTTATATGCCATACCCCATTTCTTTGATTCTCTCACATAAGCTTAAGATAGTCAACAAGCCTTCCAAAGTAGAGGTTGTTTTTTGAATTGCTTTCTGAGGCATATAATGTATTTTTGTTACGTAGGCACTCGTGTATATTATAAATGTTAAGGTGTTTAAAAGAGAAAGTACCTAAAGCAACCATATTGCAGCACTGGAGGTAAACATTTATTTCTTTATTTTATGAGTAACTTATGAAATCTGAGCACATAGTAACATTTCCTGCAGTGCTTTCAGATTATATGCTTTTAAAATGTATTCTCTATTTAATCTATGTTGTTTCTACTGTATTATTCTGCCTTTACCATTTTAATACAGAGGTCCTATAAAGATAGGGTGCAGCAGAATGAAATAGCTAACATAATTTGAATATCACAGTAGCAGGTGTATTATTATGGCCCCAGATATGGTTATAAATCTCAGTTCTAACCTCAGATGGTTATAGAGTTTTATTGTTAAGCTTCCTTATGAATTTTGAGGGCCTTTCTATAACATGGTGCATTTCTCTGAGTCTTACTTTCTCTGATTATATAAATATGCTCCGATGAAAATCATTATTTCTTTGGTCTTTTGGTCTTTATTCAGTGTTGTTCAGAAACAAGTTTGAAAGGTGAGGGAGTTTCTTTTCCAGGTAAATTGGCAGACTCAGGAGCATGCCAGCTAATTATAAAATACTTCATTGGGTTCATCAAACTGACCTGAGATTCCCTGAGGCTCAAAGAGTTTGTCAGACTTGGCATTTTCCCCAAGCCTGAGGGAAGCTTGCTCAGTCCCAAACATATTCATCTTTAATTAATGTTTTCTTTTTAAAATAAAACAATCAATCTTCTCCCACCTTTATTTTTTCAGTTATATTATTTAAATGCAGGAGGAGATGTGAGATCTCTTCCTGAGATTTAAATTTCAAATTATTAATGTAAGGCAACGTATTACTTCTTATTCTATGTATCTTGCGCAGTATACGTTGAAGGTTAAATACTCCAATTGAAAACGTATCATGAAAAATTCAGAGAAATTGCATCTTTGAACTATGATAACAGCAAGAAGCTTAAATTCTTTGCCAGTTTAGTAACTACCATGTGAGCGTATCCAACAGTAGAATTTAATCCCAATTGAAGTAGCCTCCTAACAGAGAAATTGAACCTCTTTGTGGGTACTGCCATAACCTATGTGGTTCATATGCTGGCATCTGGGAGTAGCCTCAGTGTATTATCCACCCAGTTCTTCCCTGAGGTGGAATGTGTCTGTTAGTGTTTATGGGTCTTTTCTGTGAGCTATATACTAGACAACCATGTATTTTCAGCTTCCCTTGGATCCTCATCACTGTAGTTTGCTATTGTCTCTCCCTCGGGGCTAGTCTGTCTTCTTTAATGAACTGTCAGTGCTCCCGTCCTCACTGACTAGGGTGACCTAAATGGAAAAAATTGAGGGACCTGTGCATCGAGAGGTGGCATAAGAGGAAAGGGCAATATTTTCTCTATGTAACTATTAAATATCAAAGCTTTGCTGTGTTTGAGGGAATGAAGGCTTTTATATGTAATGCTCTCATGACTCTTTTCATAATGCTTATTCTGTTGAGTCTTTGCTGAATTGATTGTCCAGGCTTTCACTTCTGGTCCTCAAGGAACCGTTGCCTCAACCCCTCATTGAAGCTTTTCTTCACATTCTTCCGTTCCTAAACTCTATTTCTTCCATCTATTGTACCTGGTTCTCCCCAGATCCATCTGTCTTTTTGTATGGGCTGACCGCTGCCTGATGCACTTCGTGTCCACTTAGAAGACATCACAACTGCAAATCAAACTAGTTATAGTTTAAGATTCGTGTTACAGCATTTCCTCATCCTCCTTTCATAAATAGCCAGTCAGGTTTGACACATTTTGAAGGACTTGCTATTCAGTGAGTTTAAGATGGTAGAGTATAAATGGATCCCAGTGTTCTGATATCATTATCATTAACATTGAAAAGTATATAAGTGAAACTGGGATAGATGAGGGAAAATAGAATAAAAATGTGTTGTAGCAGTAATGGAAGAAAAAGGAGGAATTAAGAATATCAAGGAGAAAGACTGTTAGGTATTGAAGCAGATTATATGCATTATTTTAATTAAGAGCGCCTAATAGTACATATGATTTCCTTTGAATAATAATTGCATGCTGATGAAGTGTGATTAGAGGCTTTTTTTTTAGGAGTTCAATTAAATCAAAACCATTTCTGTAAACGGGGAGTGATTAAAAAGATGATATCAAGGTCTAAACTGAAAGCTGTAGTTGAAGCTTCATATTGCTGATTTCTTCATTATCGCTCTTCTCTGATGACTATTATCTAGTTTTTGACAGTGCCGCAAGTATCAGGCTCAGTCCTGCAGATTCAGCATTAAGAACTGACATTACAGATCACATGGAAAGTGAGCAAGTATTTGGATGTCCTTCAATGTATGATTCTGGGATTGGTCCTATTTCAGGAAGATTCTTGGTTCATGGAACTCTCTTGATACATATGAGTAGATACTTTGATCAGTTCTGACTGTCAGGCAATATACAGTTTGCTGTGCTAAAATCTGCATTGCTTTTTAGAGTGCTTCTGAATCTGGCTGATTACATGCAAACTTACACTGTTGCTTGTTTTATCCGCTAGTCGTTACTGTCTGACTTCCAAAACCCTGCCAACTGTCTGGCAACTGTTAACAAAATCATCAATTCTCTTGCTAATTCTTATTGTCTCGTGCTTTGATTAACCTGTATCTAATGAGTAAGGAAGGCTGGTCCAGCTTCACTGGAGTCTTAAAGACATCGGGAAAAGGCATGAAGAACATGATGACTTCTAGAACTGATACATAGGAATCCACGCTGATATATCTTGTCTGTTATTCTAACTGAGATGGCATTTATTTTCTCTGCTTTAAACTTCCCTTCACTGTTTACTCATACTCAGCATTGCTTGTCCTAATGTCTACTGCAGCGTGCAGAGTTAGCTTCCTGTATGTTCTATCCTTGGAATGCCTGTATTATATGAAAATAAAAAGATAGGTTCCGTAGTCTTGGTTTAAGTGATGGAGATCAATCCAAGGTGCAAGTTTGGTGTACCATCATTGTCATTAGAGGTCTTTGTCTCTGATGTATGCAAATAAATTTTGCTTCATGTTTTATTACATATTCCTCTTTTCTACTACAACAATAGCTAAATCCATTTCCTCAGGACAGTCTGTAACCAGCTTCAGGCTGTAAACATTGCTTCTTTAAAGAGGATCTAGCACTGGTTTCCCACATCTCTTGCTGTACCCGAAGTGGGTCAGAAAATGCAAGCATTTAAAAGGTCAATTTGTGTGCAGTGATGTGTTTATTGGAATTCTATATGCAAATTAGTCTGCTTTAAAACAAAATTTTCTGTCTTTGTCACACTCAAATCCCACAGTTGGTAACGAGAGCAACCTGACTTTAAAGTTGGAGATAAAAAAGAATTAATGCTGGAACAAACTTTTAAAATTCTGTTCAAGAAATATAGCATGGGGGTTTGCAATAGAGTAAAGATTTATGTCCTTGTGGTGAGCATTTCACCCAGTGCTCACAGAGCTCATAGTGCAGAAGGGCATCTGTTGTATCCTTTGGCAAGCTCGTAACTACCCTCACTAGGGAAACGGGTAAGTGACTTCAACTTTTTTTTTAACAAGAGGCTTGAATTTATTGGCCCTTCTAGAAGGTGATTCATCTGACACTTTCTTAGCACCTAGATACCACTGGAATTTGACAGACATAAATATGAAATACATGATTATAAACTCATCATCAAGAGCATTGCTGTTTACTGCATACTTCAAAGACATGCAATTTCTGTTTATATGCAGAAAAAAATAAAAACAAGCCACTTAAGAAACTCTCCCTTTCCGCTGCTAAACCTCTCACGCAAGGGACTGTGCTTTGTAGTTAACTTCACGGTTTCCTATGTAAGTATTACCACTGTGTCTTCTGTACAGAAATGAAATTACTCTGCCTCAGTTCCAAAATGAACCAGGCTGAGTACCTGTTCATTTATGCATGTGCCATTACCTTGGACATTGAGTTAATGATCCCTGTTCTCTGTTGCTGCAGTAACAGGAGCATGAGAATTGCCGTAAGGGGCCAGACATCAGCCCAGTTCCCAATCTCTCTCTACTTCCAACTAATTTATATAAATATTTACAACATAGGAATTTCTACACATGCGCAGCCAACAAAACAAATGAGTATGAGTTTCTTTTATGTGCCAGTAATGTAAGGCGCTGGGATGAATGACCCCTACCAAATGTGAATGAAACCTGTAGGAAATTTACTTTCAGTCCTCTAAGTGCTGTATGTTGATGTTGGCAAACAAATTAGGTTTTAAGCAAATTATCACTTAAGAGAATCCTTTTGACCTTAATCTCTTGGTGCGTCAGAATCTTGTCAAGAGCCATGCTGGAGAAGTAGCAAATGTCTTTAACTAGAGAACTTATGCACTCCACAGTAATTTGCCCAAGCTACTGAAACTCCATTATGTCTTAATATGTAACTTTTGAGTTGCCTAACGCTGTGTGCCGCTCTAATAAAATAATTTAAGCATAGGATACCTGCAAAGAGGGAGAATCCATGCTTCGTTCATTAACATTTTTACTTCCCAGACAGTATTTCCTTTATTGAGAATAAATAAAACAATTTGAAATGGTGGAGGGAGTGCTGAAATAGAGTTTTTGATACTTATTAGACCTCAGGTATGATTTATAGTTCCCTTGGTTAGAGACATCTATCTGTTATGGATCACTGTGCTCTAGTTCACCTGTTGTAGCCGTAGACTCCTTGTACTCCTTTCTCAGAGAGCCCTCTACTGACTTAAAAAGGAGCACTTGGAGACAAATGTCAGATACCCCAAAGTATCACATGATCTGTAGCGTTAAAACAAGTCATGATACTGAAGTGCCTTTCGGTAAGAAAACAAATATAGTACTGTTGAATTTTTTGAGAAGTTCTGAATTTTCAAAACTCGGCAGCTTTAGTTCAAAGTAAACATGGTTGTGTGCGTGTGGCCAGGTTTGTTTCTTTGCCTAATCAAGGGAATATCCCTCTGGTACTTCATAAAAACAAAGTCAGAGAGCTGGGCATTTTCTCATCCACGTGCCACAGGCTTTTCTTTTATGACCTCAAGAAGTTTGGGTTAGTTTTTTGGGATGACGAATAAAAGAAAAACAAGTATGAAGACTATTTATGCAGGAAAAATTTCTACAGTGCATTGAGTGCATTCAGTGTTAAAAATACTTACTAATTTATCGTGAGTCTCATGATTACTGCCATTCATCCTGTAATACTGGGCGCTGAAATTGTGTTACTGCCTGAGAATCACAGATTTCATTTAAATAGACTTTGTTTCTTGTGCTTGATTAAAAAATCTGTCCATTTGAAGGAGGTCTGGAAAAAAAAAAAAAACAGTGGAAAGTAAATTTGGGAAATATGCCCATGTTATCAAAAATATTTTATTTTGCAGGATAAGAAGGCTGATTATTTTAACATTTGAGATTGCTATTGTTGGGATTCTGAGAGGGGATCTTTATGTGTGCAGAGATTTAGTCCTCATTTACACAGATTTGGACAACGAAGCCGTTGTTTATGCCTGGGTTAGTGCCGAAGTTGCTCAGCAGATCACTATGCAAGTCACTACATGTGGAAGGGGAGTTCTTGGTGCAGAGATATGTGCACCTGAGATTAGATGATGCAACAACATATCCCAAATGTTAAACTGTTTCATTTACCTTTAAGAGAAAAAAAAGAAAGAAAGAAACAACGAAAACAAAAAGTCTTAAAAGGGATTTACGCCATGCTGTTATTAACCACCCGAAACAGCACGATGTCTTTACATGCCCTTTCCTCAGCCACGAGCACATATGATAGAATGGAAAATTGATTGTCATCCCTGCATTGTCCATCAAAAAATGGACAGCAGTTAAGACGTAAAGATTTAAGACTTGGCCAATAACAGCATGCACATTCACCATAAAAAAGCATCTTCTGTGATGAAAGTGTCCCCCTCCTCCTCCACTTTTAGCTAGCTTTCTTATTTACATTGTGAAAGAGCTAACAAGATAAATTATGTTTCTTATTTACATAGATGAACACACTCTGTATTTAATCCAGTTGCTATTTTATGGTCATGCTGTCTTTTGGGGATTGAGCAGACTTCTATTTGTTTCCTATGAAGATTCTTATACTGTAAGGTAAAAGATCTTGAAAAATGTTACCTTGCGTGTCTCATAGTTATAAACCTCTTTTGAATATTCGGATTTATTTTGCAATATACTGTATAACTACCATTATCATTGTGTTTTTGATACTTTTATTTATCTTTAAAGTAATTGGAAGTTTGTTAAATGCCTTTTAGTTTACTGAAGATTATCTTTACCGAGATCAAATGTGGTAGCAATGTTATTCATTAGTTTTTAATTTTAAATTGTAAAAGGAAAGAGTTTCAGATTCAATTAGCATTTGAACTAGTTTTTGTTTCTTTAAACTGGATGACTGTGCATATGTTGCATCAATCACGTGTGCTGTATGTGCATTATGTATAAATGTTACTGAAAAGTGTTCATTAGTGTTATAACCAGTTCAGTATGGGAACGGAATCAATATGCTGCTGTGCTATTTGAGTTTATGAGAAAATAGTTGCATTTATTCTTTACTAAGTTATTCTTGCATTTAATAATTCAATAGTCAGACTGAACCATTTTTCAGTGGGGAAAAGGGGTCAGAAGCTTATCTGTATTTTTCTGTGTATATTCTGTGTTGTACTCAGGGGAATGGTATATCCAAAAATAAGACTATAAATAAGAAATCAGTGGCCTAACGCCCATAAACCGTTGACACTTGTCTTGCTGCATTATGTGAATTTGATATATGCTTCCACAGAATTACTACTAACTCTGTTCAAACCAGTGCTCTGAGTTTTCCCTTGTGTGATTATTACTTCTGGATTAGCCCCAGAAGTGCACGATTTAATAAACACCGCTGATATCTGTTTACTAACACACAAATGTCTGTAGCATTACTTGCAGAGTAATAAAGTTTCCAAAATGCTTTGGTTAGTCTAATATTTTTTTGTGTAGAATTGTATTTGAACTGCAAAGAGGAAGCTTGGGTCTTCTGTAATCAAAAAGCAAAATAAAATTACTCGGAAGAAATAGAGAAGGGTGTCGTGGAAGAATTGCAATATTTACTCTGACATAATAATATTTAGAATTCAGTGGGTTTGGGCTCGATATAGAATGTCTTCTCTTTAATAGGTTGTTATTTCATTGCCACAATTGCTTTTCTATAGCAACTCACAGGTTGTTGATGTTGTAGGCAGTTGCACCTTGAAGAAGTTCAGTGCAGGACAAAGAAGGATTTTACGTGGCATTTGGACATCTAGAAACAGATTTTTACAGTTGCTTATGTCTGGCTTATATGAACTTGTTATTTAGTTCTCCTGCTAATACCCTGACATAATATTACTACCTACTTTTCTTCTATGTGGCTTTGGCAATATTTTGTTTCCTAGGGGTAAATCTCAGTAGCTCCAGAGTAAGTCTCTGCTCAGATGTTGGCTGCAGTCTGATATGCAGCATGTTCCTTCAGTCTCTGTATTCAACTCAGTTTGTGGCCAGGTCAGAAACGCTATTTCTTAAATGGTTTCTTAGAATTGTTGCTGGAGTTCTATTAATCTTTCTCCAGGAAACTTGTCTTCCTGATATTACCATTTTCATCCACTTTCCAGGGAGAGACTTTTTTTCAATTGCTGTACTATTGTTTTTAATATTATTGGGGATTGTTGTCTTTTCCTACTAGGTTTTATTGTAGAATTAAAATGCTACTTTCAGCACAGCGGCTATCATATTGCTTTTGAGGGATTGATATTATTTTAACCCCCCAACACCTGGGGAAGCATTGTACAATATGATTTCCTTCAGTCCACGTTTTTATCAACAGGATCACCATCACCTGCAGCCATCATTCCATTTTAGAGCACAGCCCTACAGCTGTTTTTATTCTTTTTGCAATATCAAGGTACGAAAGAGATGAATGAAAGTTTCTTGCATGTTTTTGTCAGTGTGCTTTTATAGCTCCCGCAAACAGTGATGGACTTGGCAGCCTAGAGATCAAAACGCTCCGTTTAATCACAGGCTAAATATAGTTCATCAGAAAGACACTTTTCTGTGAATAGCCTCTGTATCATGTCTAAGCCTTGAGCTGGAATATGTCTTGTGTAAGTTAAAAAAGAAAAAAAAATAGTCAGTCCTTAGCCTTGTCTCTGAAACTGTTGAAAAGAAGCATTCAGACCATTGAGTTTCATGACACGCAAGTATCTATTCCAAGGTGAACTGAGAGTTCCCTTTCTCTCATTTGGGAATATCTTTCTGTGAGATACTGAGAAAACTTAGTGTGTATCAAGATCATCTCTTCAAGATAGTTTTCAGGTGAGCTTACGTTTAGCCATGTGATTTCTAGACAAGGGCTTGATCTGAAGCTCATTAATGTCTGTCTTTTGTTTTTTGTTTTTTTATAAGTAAACTCTTAAAGTCTGATGACTGAGAGAACTAAAACAATAAACCTCTTTCCTATTTATAGAAAGTTGAGATGTTTTATTTGAAAACAAAGCAATTCAGAGACTACTGTAACATTCTAGTTGCAAAAAAAAAAAAAAATACCGGGCAGAATTCTTTTATGGGATCATGAATTACAATCCCATTCCATCTTTTCATGTTATAATAGAAAGACAATGGTCTAGATTTTTTTGCTTTTCACAGAGATGTGCCTGTGGGATATTATTCTTTCTTTTTTTCTTGAAGATTAAATGTAATCAAACTGTGTTTATTCCAGAATAAGTGCTAGCTATTAAATCTGTTAAAAATTATTTGATGACTTTGTGTGGATTTTTTTGTATTTTTCAGCTATCAGGACATGCGACTTTGCAAATTGCCAATGAACCAGTTTTGCCATTTAACGCCCTCGACATCGCTCTGGAAGTTCAGAACAGTCTGAGAGGTAATTCTTGTTAGAGGAATGTCAGAGAAAAAAAGGATCATCCACTCCCTGATACACATTTTCCATTTCCACTTGAATGATAGCCAGTGATTTTTCTAGCTAAATAGCATCATTATATAATACGTCTGTTGGCAAATAAAGCCATAAATTATTTATATTTCTTCTGATGTTACTATGTCAGTTAAATAATAATTGGTGCTAAAATCTCATAATTGCAGTCAAAGATAACAACTGCTGTGACTGAACTTGATTTTAATTCCCTTCAAGGCCATGTTCAGTACAAGCAAGAGAGGGCTTCTAATCCCATTGCTGTTTGTCTCTGAAATTTTATCTGGCATCTTCCTTGTTTGGTTACTGCCATAGCTCACCTTGTCAGTGGATCATGCTAACTTTTCTCTTTTCTCAACCGTGTCGAAGAACAATCATTTACCTACGCATATCACAGAATTGCAGAATTATACAGGTTGGAAGGTATCTCTGGAAATCATCTAGTCCAACCCGCTGCTAAAGCAGGTTCCCTGGAAGCTCTGTATTTGAAGCTGAACAATCTTGATGTGTTTCAGACAACGGGTTGGGGTTAGATAGAGGTACAAGAAAGTTCCTGGGCTTAAAGTAAGTAGAATTAATTGGTAGATGCAGATATAATTGACTGTTTGGCAGTGTTTTCTGGGTGTAGGATGAATGCTTTGATATCAAAGTGCTCCATCAGGATGGCGGATCCATTACTAACCTTGTGGGTGAGACTTCCTGTTCTGACTTATACGGGGAGGCGAAAGCTGTGACGTAAAGCTCTGTAGGTGACTCAGTGTCAGTTGTCCGTTTCTTCTGATCAGTTAGGCCCATTCTTCTTCTCAGAATGGATTTTTTTACAGATGTCATGGCAGCTGAAATACTTGTGATGATAGTAGTAGGTAGTGCTAGCAGGAGTTAAAAATAGTCTGGTTTTTCATAAGCTATTTCCAGGGAAGTCTGCATAACTTTCCACATACAACTCATACATTTCAAAACATTGTTCTGAACTCCCTGTCCTTAGAAAAATCGATACAGAGACATCTCCCTGTCATTTACTTGATGACTGTACGCTCATTGCCTACAGCTATCTACTAGTCTTCAGCTTGGGAACATTTTACCTGCTTGACCGTATTTCCCTGATCATTTAGGATCCTCTTCAGCGTTGCTCGCTCCATCTCCCTGCAATATTCAGAAAGTTTTCTCTATTATTCCCACCCGTTATTCTTGACTCCTAGTAAGATGAAAAATGCAATAGTTGTCTATATGTATGACAGAAATACCTTATTTGCCATGGAACACTGACGTGTTCAGTATCCTTTCAAGGATATTACGTATCACTACTGGTAAACCTTACATCAGACTTTTAAGAAAATCATGCAAAAATGCACTTTCCACGAGCAAAGCATTTGGTACTGAAATGGAAGGATGGCCATCTATTCTGTATCAGTACTCCGTATTTGTTTCAGCAGTTCTGTACAAAGCCATTGATAATTTCCTGTGTGTTGATGTGCATAATGAAATGTCACAACATGCCTTTTTAATGTCTCTTTGAAAAGAGACTTGTAGTAGCAACGGCAGATTAGTTTGCTTGGGCAGCAGCAGTCATGGTAGGAAAATCAAAGCTGATGGCAACATATTTGTTGCACTGAGGATGTCCTTGGATTTATGTTTCTGCCCCCTTTAGCATAATTTCTACAAAGCTTTCACTTTCAAATTTTCCACTGCCAGATCTGATCATCCAATTTTGCACAGCGTGAAAAATCTTTCTAGTTAATACAGCACCACTCTATAGCCAATCCTGAATGCTCAAGCTAATCAAAACCTGAAGCAATTTCCCCTCTTATGTGAAAACACATGTTCACATGCATGGAGTGTGTCATGCCTTACATGATGATTTATCTGCACCTGTTCTTCCTAGGCAAGCACATTGATCCTAGAGGGCAGAAACACAATTTTAAAATGTTTAATCTCTCTCAGTGCTTGTCCTAAGAGCAGGTACTTTCATAAGGAAGGGCTTCTATGCTCAGCATCAGTAAAATAACAATAATAATAATATATATATCTATTTGATGTAACCTATTCTGAATAAAATCCAGTTACATTTAGCAAGTGTAATGAAGTTCAACAGTATAATTCACTGATTGAGAGCATAATATATACTCTCGAGTGACCTTCCTTGTGCTTGCAATTTTATTTATTTAGGAACTAAACAACTACCTCAGATGATTCATCATGATTCATACTAGAGAGACAAGGACAAAGAATATAAATATAATGTCATTGTTTTCTCTTGAGGGAAGAAATGCTTCCATTTTCTTCTTTTATCTGTAGAAGCATCACAAAGTGTTTTAAGTCATTATTAGTTAATTTCTCTGGAAGTCATTTGCCCTTCCAATCCCAGCTTTTCAACTTGAGCGAAGCATAAATCACAGTTTCCATTGGCAATGAAGTTCAGTGTGTTGTGATATAAACCACTGATGCCCCTAAAGCAGTGTCTGTAGTTCTTTCTGGTAACACTGACCACAAACTGAGGTGTTTTTGTTTTATAATGCATGCTGGTTTAAAGTGTGATGTGATCTGTGCTTTTCAGTGAAACTGTGAAGGGAAATGTAGTTGGTTTAAGGATGAGTGCTATGGAGAAGCAGTATGAGCTTTAAATCCCTCCAGACTCAGTAAGAAGGGTACCAAACCTGTATATGAAAAGCCTTGTTAAGCCCTGGGATTTTGAAATTTTGAAAGAAATCTAATAAAACTATAAATTATGTTCTTCTATACAGTAGTCATTATGGAGTCTAAGCACAAGCCCCTCTCTTTCAAACGTGGGAGCGGTAGCATCCAATGGCATGAAATGAATCCGGTCTCAGAAGGCAACGTTACTGATACTGATAGTTAAACATTGCTTCCCTCAAGGCTGATTTTTGAATGGTAGTTTCCACGCTCATAGCTTATGAGATCTTAAAATATCACAGCCCGTATCGATCCTCTTTGGAAAAACAGATCACAGCATATGGACAATGATCTGTGGCTTTCCTTGGTCTGTTACATAATTCTTATGAGGGAAAGGAGGCTCAGGCTCTAACTCAACTGTTATTTTTAATTTATGAGCGAGAGTTATAAATTATGCTATCTGAAACACTGGCAACTGTCTTTCTCTTAGTGTTCCTAGGTGAAGAAGTAGATGCTTCTCAATTGCTTGCAGTGGCATCACGTCTGAGAGACACCGCAGAGTTGTTCCAGTCAGATGAGATGCGCCCAGCTAATGACCCCAGGGAGAGAGCTCCTATCAGAGTCAGGATGCTCAATGATGTGCTGCAAAGCCTGGAGAAAAGCTTCCTGGTTCAGCACGCTCCTCCAGGACTTTACAGGTACGATGTTTAACATGTTCTTCATTTGAGCTAAAATGCTAATCTTACACTACTTGTTTTTCAAAACTGTCATACTCTTTTAAAAGAAATTGCAATGAGTATCCAAGATTAAAGCTTTTTTTAATCTCGTATTTTCTGCAGAAAGCATAAATTCATTACATTACAAGAGGTCATTAGAATGCAGCAGTGTAGCATTTCATTCATGACACTGCTGCTAACAAGATGTACTTGTGATGGCAACTCAGGCAGCGTGACAGATACTTGTATTAGATGGCACAGTAGGCTTTTAAAAATGGAAAATATTTTGAAGTCTTATAGTGCTTTGCAATCTCCACTTTTATTTAAAATTTTTGTAGTTCATTAAAGATTCAGAATTATACAAGATCCTACGAAGCATTATTTAACATATTTAATTACATAGTTCTTGTCTGATTTTCAACTGCTTGGCGACAACACACTGGAGTGAGCGGTAGAACCTTAGTCACCATTCATAACATCCTATCTCCTGTTAGAATTTTTCTCTAATATGTATTCAGCAGCACTAGCCAGGTTGATTTTAAAATATTGTTATCATTCTCTCTTTTGCTTTTTACTTTTTAAGAAGGAGGTCTGCAGGTCTATATCGCTAACCACAGATTCCTTGACCCCATGGATATGTTTTGCGTAGCCTGGGTGATAGAACAAAGCCACATGGGGTAGTTTTAAAGGACTCTGCAGCAGTGGCTCATCCATACTGCCCTGACAAAACTGTCCCAGGTTTGACTTCAGAGGGAAATGATTGGCATACCCCAAAAATTGCTCAGAAGTGAGTTAGCATACATATACAGGAGACAGACAGGGACCAGAACACAGAAGGCATTGAGGGATCTGTGTTATGTGAGAATATAAATGTACTTATAGACAGAGCTAACTAAGGTAATAAAACACTACTTTGTTGCAGCTGATGGGAAAAATTGTCAAATGTCTTGTTTAAATTAGTGCAAGTAACTATTTCAAGTGGGCACAAATTAGACAGATGTTAGAAGTAGACTCTGGGAGAAAAGCAAAAAGCTACAGCATCATGAGGAAGAGATTCTACCAACCATTAGGAATGGCAAAAAACAAATCCAGTCATCTCTTAACAATACCAAAAAGGGAAGGCAGGGTAGTTGTGGTGACCCCTACAATGTCAGTAAGATCCTCAGAGCTATAATAAAGAATTTACTTAATTTCTGCCATGATTATTGCGTTCATAATATGAAAAAATTCTGTGAAGTGTTACTAAAGAAAGAATAATATTCCAGGTTTGGCACTGCTGTCTTTCTTGTTTGAGCTGGTTTAATGTTGCAAAGAAACCATAAAAATTCAGAATATAACATCTATGTTGCATCACAACAATAGATCGTTGAATCTGCCCCTGGGTATGAATTTCTTCCTGATTTTAAAAAATAAAATCTACCAAAACTTAGGATTCCAACAAGAGGAGTTTTTGATGTCTTATGATGTTTAAATTCTTGCAGTGCTTGCAGCATTAATGCTTATTATTCAGCAAGATGTGAGTGCTAGATGCACAGGTATAATGTAAATTAAGTTTTTCACCTTCCTGCTCACAGCAGCCCTTGGCACAGAGTGCAGTATTTACACTGGCAAAGAAGATGCGGTGGGGGTGAAAGTTTTGCAGTTTTCCTCTCCTGACTTCATTAAATGTGATACAAGATTTAATAGCGGATGATAAGGTTACTTCAGAGTTTGTGGGAAAGCACTGACTATGGCTTTGCTCTGAACTATTTCACCTAACCTTATGTGTAGTATATAAAGTAACATACACCTGATGTATCATCGTTTAGATACTTTTAAAAAAATTTAAAAAGCATTCTTTATACTGCTAAAAAGGTATGCAATCGTAGTGTAGGCTTAAATTTAATGCAAACGCAATCAAGGGCAGTGGTAGATTCAAAATCATTGGTACACTTTCTTTTGAAAAAAAATTATCTAACAGTACGTCTGTATTTGGGTTATTCTTCCCTGTTTAGAGATTGAAAGTCCATTTGGTAATTGATTCAGTTATACAAAAGTATTTTGTGTTCTGAAGCTATTATGGAATATTATCACGGGTACGCTAGGAATTTTTAAGGAAAAAAAAAGTACTTTTTTGCTTATATAACTTCGCTCTTTTCTTTGTGCAATTTGGTAAACAAAACAAAACAAAAAAGTCAGTCTCATAGCCAGGACCTCATATGCCATGTTTCATGCCAGTGGGAAGATGGATGGGCAAGTTATAAACCCCTAAAATAGGGTTTTATAATGGAGATGCTGGCAGCCCTTTAACTATAGCAGCACATGCAGTGCAGCAATAAATACTACGCTTCATCTGTAAACAGAAATTTAGGATGCAGTTTGCAGCCTTGACCTTCAGGCTCCAACTGTGTTTAGATCATTAAGATTCCATAAATACTGTAATTTATAGCATTCTGAAGGAAGAATTTGTGTGCACAGTAAAGTACGTATTCTTCATGAAAAAATGATTGCTTCCTGTATACCCATTTGGACTCATATTCTCAACCTCAATCAAAGTACTTGACAAATTTGCTGAAGTTTAGGCATCATTTTTAGGCTTGTGTTTGTCCTAATTCACAACTCTCTGGATCTATACTATGTTTTGCTCTTCTGGAAGCTGAACGAAA
This sequence comes from Numida meleagris, assembly GCF_002078875.1. Taxonomy (NCBI): domain Eukaryota; kingdom Metazoa; phylum Chordata; class Aves; order Galliformes; family Numididae; genus Numida; species Numida meleagris. The sequence continues at coordinate 5,827,698 of NC_034412.1, forward strand.
AAGTGGATTTTTTTGCTTTATTGAAGGAGGTGGGTTGAAACCTACTTGTGCCTGTCAGCTAAAGGGAAGCTAATACATCTTTCCTGTATCTTCTTTGTATTTTGTACTCTCGTTGCCATAGCTGTGGTCACTTCTTGCTGTATATATGTACCTTATGTATACTGTGTTTGTGTAGATTCCTCGTTCTCGTCATTGTCGTGTGGCAATATTTGAGCATAACTGATACATTATTCATCTATAATGATAATAATATTACTATGGTTACGAGCATAATTCAAATCTTTGATAATTATATTAGAATATTCTGACTAAATTTAATGAGGACTGACATTAGCAGGTTGTTTGGTACAACGCAAGTTTAAATGATTTTCCTTTTTAGCTGAACCTCATGAAAATTTGACAGTACCATACTCTTCCTATGGTATTCTGTTTCCATTTGAGAGGGAAGTATACAACTACAACTGTCATCAAAATATTTTATTCTTATCCTCAAATTTTGTCAGAATTAAAAATAAGTTAAAAAGAAAATGTGTTGAGGAAGAGTACTTCAGCCATAAGTAAACACAGATTGAAGCAAAGACCCAGGGCAATTTCCTGACAGTGAAAGCAGCTTAGCTTGTCTGATACTGTCAAGGAATTACTAGCTGAGAGATGTCTTCTCTTTGTCTCTTTCATGAACATCTTTGTCTTTTGTGTGCCAGCTAATCAACTCTTAATGTTCTAAAAGTCTTGTGCCATGTTTTTACACCTCTCTATGAACACCAGAAACACTGATAATAGCAATACCATGGGTAACAGAATAGTCTGTATGCCTTTAGCGCCACACAAAAAGGTAATCTCCATTGTTGCTTATCTCATGCCACTGAAGTGTTTGTTGTTCACTAAAACAAATGTTTTCCTTTCAGACTGAGTTCTGTTATATATATTTCTAACGTATGTACAGAGTGTGCTGGATTTAGTTATGCTTTACTGATAAATTGCAGTAGATTCTCAGGTGTCACTATTCAGACACCCTAAGACTCAAGTTTTTAGAGATACATTTGAGTACGAAAATTTAAGTCCTTATTAAATCTCCATGTGTAAACAAAACTGCTCATTGGATTTACAGAAGACAAGCATTAAAGATGCAGATAGCCTTCTGATCTTAAACTGTGACATGAGTAAACAGGTAAACCAATGCCATTTTGAAAAAAGAAAAAGAAAAAACACTAGCTTTGTGTTGTGTTTCTAAAGCAGGCAGTAATTCTGTCTCATTGCACAGTCTGCAGATTTTTCATTTTGAACTCTTCATTTGTGTCCTCAAAAAATATCCTTCTGTACTCTTTTACTTTTTGAGACATTTTGGACTGACCCGAACCAAACACATTGAATTTTTATTTTTTTTCTTGCATTTTATCATATGGAACAGAGTAATTTGATGACCGTTAGCATGGGAAACAATGCAAAAATTCATGTTGCACTGGCAGTAGTTTATCACATTCTGTCTTGTTATATTATCTGCCATTGAAATTTATAAATAGAATACTAAAATGGCGTTGGGAGGGAAATACAGAATTGTGTGCTGCTTTTACAACAGCGTATCTCAAATTTTGCCATTCGGTCAGAATAAATTAATTTTGTTTTTACTGCACAGCAGGGATTTTACATCTGACTTCGCTAGTATCTTTTATCCTTAAAAATTTGCATCTCTTGTCCTTCAATAATTGTTCTGCATCTTATACATTGAGTTGAGGTAAATGGTATTGCTTATTCACTTTCCTTTTCTTCTCTGGTGTTTCTTGGCTCTGTAAGTTCTCATGAGTCTATTTTCTTCTCAGATTCAACCCTCTGAGAAAACTTTGTCTTCTTTTCTTCGCATATCCAATCTCAGTCCTGTTGTGTCTTAATTTGTACAGTGGAAATACATTTGTACTTTCCTATAAATCCTTCCGTATCAGTATCTTCTTCGATGTGGCATTACAAAGTGTATTAGTTATCCCAGCACTAAGGCAATTTTGCACTTGTTAAAAACCTCTGCAGTTTTTCTATTTCTTACTCTATGAATTTTAAGTTCCTATGCTTCACTTTCAGTCTTATAGAAACTTGTACCATAGTTATTTTTCTCTTTTTTATTTATTTATACTAATTTTGCCGTTGCTTGTCTTCAGCTTGGTCCACTTTTCCTTACGTGTCCTCCTTCACATTTGCATTTTCTGACCACTTGTTTGGCTACCTTTTCTCCAACAGACATTTGTCAAAATGTAATTTTTACACTTAAAAATTCTTACTTTTTTCTACCTTGAAACTCTGCAGTGTTTGTGCAGTCTAGTTGGAGTTTTTGTCAGTTTAAGTTAGAGATGGTGAGTGCAAATACTAAAGACAGAAAAATTTAAACCTAGCTTCACAGAGACTTGCTTCTTTTAACTAATGGCAACTAATGGCAGTGGGGTGTAGCATGGAGAGAGGAGGAAATAAGGAACTTTATTCGTAACCTTGGGAAGGATCCTGACCTGCTTCTTCCCAGCACCTGTGATTTGATGGTGATAGAGCTTTGGTATTTGGTTCACTGGGTCAAATAGAATTTCCCGAATTTCTTCCACTGGGATATTGACTCTTGAACTTTCATCTGTGTGTGGAGCAATGCATTTATCCTAGCATAGATCAGTAGTTGTTACTTGTTTGATAATGCTCTTAAAAGTTCCTGCTGTGGTTATGATTTTTCTCATGACTGCTAGTCATACTGAATTATGCCCTTTCTTAATGCTGAAAAGATGGAATAAAGTGAGTATAATTCATACTCAAAACACCTGATCTGAGTGGCAATTTAAATGGTTTCTCCATTAGAATCATGCGTATACATAATGACCATGAATCAACGACTGTATTTGCTGTCTTGTATATTTTTGCTGTTTTATGACCGTTTACTGCATTAAGTAATACTGAATTAAACATCTGCAAAGATGTAATTATGATTGACTTCAAAGCTTATGTATACAGGGAACATGAAAATCTTTTCATTACACCTGCAAAAGCAGAAAACCACTATGATTAAGGATTATATCGTGGTTGGAAACCAGCTTTCTCATTTCCCTGATATGAATGGCAGATCTGTGTGTGTATACCTTCATTTACTGCTTCTTGTGAATTTTCTTCCATTCTTTTAACTAGATCAATTTTCACATTTCTATAACTGTAGTATGCATTGGACTCATTATGTTTCTGAAACAGTTAATATTAGTATGTAACTTAATAGAACACTGATGGCCCTGAAAACAAGACTTTATCCAGGACATAGTATTTGTCATGCTACCCTCAAAAATGCATAATCTTCAGCTTGTAAAGAATCTGTGGGTTTTTTTTGTTACAATTACATTTACTTGACTGCACAACCTGATTAGATTTTTAGCCCAATTCCCACCGTTTTTTCTGCTGGCTGTAGAAATCCTCTCACAGAAGAGAGGGAGATCTTTTCAGGGAGATCTGTGCAGAGGTATCATGCCAATTCCAAGCAAGTTGTTTGATTACCATACAATTTCCATTTAGTTTCCATTGTTACTGAATAGATCAAGAATATTTGATTACAGAGCTAAATAGGCTATGAACTCTTGAAGTTGTATAACAAGTATTAGATTTAGATTTTATTACATTCAACGGTAACTTAATATTTAAACATCGCTTCATTCTTAGGAATAGTAACATCAGTAACCTTTCTTAGTTCCAAGAAGTATGTGGTCCTATGTTTTTGGTCCTGACAGATAAGAACCACACAGGTTTCTTAAATGACTACATAAAAATAAGCAGAATTCACTGGGGAAATAGTTAATATGTAATACTCCCTCCCAAATGGGCTTAACTAGGCCACAGCACTGAGAAATTTAGTGGTGAGATCTTTAACTGGAAAATTATCTTAATTGTGAGTTTGTAACTGTTAATATTGTGTAATATGCTGTAGAATGTAATAGAAATATAACTTTGGTACTTACTTTAAAGGACGCTTTATGATATCGTTAATTATTTATCCAGTAACAACTCTTATGATAAAGACCATTCTGATTTTGACATTGGTCTCACAAGCTTTATGGTATGGAGTTATTTAAGATGATAAAGCTAGTCAGGATGAGAATGAGAGCTGGAAATCAAGGTCAGATCAGTTCAGTGCATCAAGTATTGGACACTTCTTCTTGCAGCTTTGTTTATAAATGCTATTCCTCCATAGGAATCGGATGTTTTACACAGTTTCTAAATAAAAATCTCTATGAAGCCTTCGGATCATCAGCTGTAAGCTATTCGGAAATAATTTTATTAATTCACTTCCCTCAAGTCCTTACAAAATAGTAGCACATCTGCTTTGAATTTCAGTATTACAGACTAAGACATCCTTAAATGAAAAATAGTTTCTTCCAAATTATTCAGCATATGTTTCCTTCATTTGAAAAGCAAGGGTAGCTTAAATCAAAGAACAACATGCTTACATTTGTTACCAACAGCTGCATTATTTGAGATTTAATGAAGTATATCTCCTACCGGTTCTTGCCAGTAAATAACTCTTTAAAGTACAGTTAATATAGTTTAATGCATACATCACTGTGAGGTATAAATATGCAGGCTCTTGCTCTAAGAAATTACAGAAAAAATATTGAAGGATTTTTTACGTGTATGTGGAGTTGCATATAAAAGATGAAAACTGTGGCAGAAAAAACTGACAGTGTTAGCTTTTGTGGCTTTTTCAGATATTTCTAGATTAACTCAATTTCTGTAAAACCCTAGAGAAAATCATGCCTGATTAATTAAAGGAATGCTCTTTAGCTGTGATAAATAATGGCTTGCAACTTCTGAAGTACAGTTGCATCCTAATGCTTCTTTTTCTTTCCATTTCTATTCTGTGAAGTTGTTCTGTACTGTTGAATTTGTAGAAGTGATTCTTCTACTGACAGATCTTATTTACTCCAACATAAGAAATAAATAACTTTCAGAAACTGAGCAGATTTTCAACAGTGGAGAACCTGATTGAAAGGTGAAGTTGATGTTCAGCCCTTGCAGTAAGGCTTATTAATGCACGGAAGGTCCTGACAAAGATGTGAGGCTTGCAGGGTGCATCAGGATGAAATTTAAGCTAGGTAGCATTAGGCTTTAGCAATAATTCAGTAAGAGATTGGTGTTTTATGACAGTGCATTAATTACCTTTAAAAAAGTGTTGTAATCAAAGATAACTGTAGGAAAATAAAAGATAATGTGCCTTGCAACCAGATATCATTACAGTTTGCCTTCTTTTTTTCCTTTGTTTATTTGGCAAGCAATAAATCCAAAGCCTCGAGACACTGCAAAGAGCTGCCAAAATTAGGAATTTTTTTTGTCAACACAGCTTATAACAAACTATCCTCTCAGAAACAGATTCAGATTTTGAATAATTATCTCTTTGCAGTCCCACATCCCGCCAGGATTTTATTAAATGCATACTGACCAGATTCCCTTTGCCATAATAGACTCCATTGGAGGTGTCCAAACTCTGGTCTCTTAATGCAAGATAAATTTTTATCTGGCAGGGATAGAGTGTTTTTAGTTTGCTGTTGTTACGTGATGATGCCTTTGAAATGCCTTTCCTTTGATTAGTGTTCAGTTAAGTCTGATGCCCAGATTACCTATGGTTTATTGACTGCTGATACTATGAAAATACATATCCTTCTGGCAGATACTCAACTTTGAGAGTACATGATTTCAATATATCTTTCTGTAAGATATACCTATAAAATCCTGTAAGGTACACCTATACAAAAATTTAAGCCTTATAAATGAGAGCACTAAAAGAAGATAATTATTGACCCTTAAGAAAGGACACGCTGTGTAGCAAACAAAAATTATTAACAAATTACAAATAATGGATCCTTAAATCTGACATGCTGAGTTTTTGGGGACTGAGGACAGTGAAGGAATGCGCTGACATTTACTGCTGGGTTGCCCTAAAAGATCCCCATCTTCCCTGGTCATGAGCGTGCTGTTGGATCCTAATAATTTAATAATTTCTTTTTTTCCAAAATTTCAAACTTTAACTCTTTGATAAGCAGCTATGTGTAAGTACCTGAATAATTCAGCTTGTATGTTGTACATCACCTACATGCAAACTTTTATCGTAAGCTAAACAATTCTTTTTCATGTTGAGAGTAATGTAGTAAGCTAGTTTAGTGTATACTGATCAGTTGTTCTAATATAATCTCTGAAGTATTTTCAGTTGTGCTAAAGCCATTATATTATTTAGTGTTATCATTCAAGAATTTTTCAAATTCATTTTGGTTTAGTAAGAGTTAGATTACATCCTTATTTGTGACAAAGTAAAACAGCATTTAACTGTGTCAGCATTATTTCAGTCAATAATGTATGTTCCTAGGCTTGCAAAGGTCTCATAAAAGTTGTAGATGAGGTTCACTGAGAATCCATTTTATAAGTTTCTTTGCTTTAGTTTACTGAGGCTGATTCATTTATATGGAGACATTTTACCTCTTTCAGGGACCTGGAGTTATTAATCAGGTTTCCTACTTCAGTGTTATACTTTCCAGGTCACTGTGATGTGTCATTGAAACAAGACCATTAAGATGAGTGATGTGTGTTGTAATTTCATTGGTGTCATCAGTACTGTACTGCACTTTGCTGTTTTCTCATTTTGTGTGGGTCAAGCTGACTGAGAATTACATATATAGGATCAAAATAGTTAAAGATGAAGGTAGATACTTAAGCAATTAGGCTAAAGGCTGGAGTCATTGTTTTAGAGGTGTAGGCATCAAAACCAATTTGTATTAAATGTTTAAGTGATTGAATTTCACAGTATAAATGAAAGTGTCCTGGGGTCATTATGCATGTTGTGGCCGCACAGCAATACCTTCTGCCAAAGTAGTGGCTGAGTTTTAGTTTTTATGTAATTTTTTTTCATGAAAACACTTTTCTGACTTTTAAAGGCATGAATGTAATAAACTAGACTACCTTTTTTTTTTTCCCATTTGATGAAGTCTGGACAGAGATAAGAAATAAAATTATAAAAATTGATTCTCGTGTACATGTATAAAGGCGGAAATCATTTTATGCAACAAAAAGGGTGATTTAGCTGTCAAGAAAAGATAAGTAATTGGAAAATGTAAGATCCTGGTGATAGTCTCTAGTAGAAAATCTGAGAAAAACAGATATTTTATAATGCTACTTATTATTATTTTAAATTATTTACATACATAAAAAATTATATCATGCTACGCAATCTGCTATGCTTAGGTGATATTACTATTGCAACAGTTAAGATATTCTTTTAAACTATGATAACAGACTGTCTCATTCGCTCATTGAATTACTCAGTTTTTCTCATTAGGTGCTGATTTGTACTGTAGCCAGGTGAGATGGGTTGGGAATGTTTGTCTTCTACACTGTACCACCTGCCATTGGAATCCCAGCAGTAGAATTAAATTGTTCTAACATCCTTTAATTAAAAAGGTAAACCATCTTTTTTGCCTGTGTGCCTTGTTTATAGCACATTTGAAGATACGAAAATAAAACATCAGTCTCTATTCACCTCAAATATTTTCATAGCAGTCCTCAAAAATTCCAGCCTTCAAATCATTCCCTCTTTAGAGTCTGATTCGTAGAAGTCTAAGTGTTGTTCTGCTGATGGGATATTGGCCTATGACGTTTTTATTAGTTGACATTACATCCTACAAAGGAATAGAGGGATCCTAATATAGATCAAGTTGCCAGTGTCATAAGTGCTTGGAGCAGAGTCCTACCTCAAACTCTCCCAGCCACCAGCTAGGACTGCCTCAAACCTCCTGAGAGTAGAAAGTAATGTGATTGTCTCCAGCATTGCCCCTGCTGTTCAAGGGCATTGAGGGGCTGTGCTTCTGTCTGTCTGTGAACTGTGTATCTGACAGAGGAGAGTTCTTCAAAAGCCGGATTCTGCTGGCATTGATCTCAGCAGGAGTCCCTGAATTGATTTCAGAGGGAGCAAAATCAATCCCCACTTTGAAAACTACAGTATTTCCCACAGCACAGCCTATCCTTAAAAACCAGCCAACCAAGAATATTTCTAGTTCTCCACATACACAGTTTTCATTTACTATATCACAGAGAAGCTTTAAGGACAGTCCATAATATAACTTCCGTCTGAAAAATGTTGCCTTTCATTCAAAGCACCGTTTCAGTGTGAAAAACATGGCAGAAGATTGTAGCTGTTCTGTGTTGTCATCAGCATTCTTTCTTATGGACTGGCAATCAAATGACTTGTAGTAATAAGATACAGTTTTGTGGTCATCTGTCTTGTAGGTAGTTGACAGTTTTATTACTCATTTGGAGTTGCCATTGGGCCTGTCCTGTCATGCAATTAGGTTACTAATGGATTATCTAAATTGTCCGGATTTCTTGCTGGTTTCATTCAGAGAAACGACTTCTCTGCTGCCATGAACCCCTGCTTTGTGGTTAAGGATGAGGTGATGAGGCACTAGAGAACTTGCAGCTTTCCTATCTCAAATTTCACTTGCTTCTGTTTACAATCAAAGGAGCCCCTGGGTGGAGATTTATGATATTTACATGCTCCTCTAATTAGGATAATGATCACACCTGCTTTTAGATAATATTTATAGCCTCTTTCAAAGGGTCTCATTGAAATCAATGACTAGCTTTGAATAATGAGCCTTCAGCACATCACACAGATAATCTTCCAAGGATTTGGGCATTACCTTCGCATGTATTTTCAAATGAACAATTAAAAAAGTCTTGCGGATATTATTATAGGAAAAAAAACAGATTTTGCCTCGTAGGATTTAGCTGTGTTTATTTCTTTCCTCAAGTATGTGACATTAAAGATGGATTGTTCTTGTTCTGATGCCACGAAGGATGAAATAAAGGTGATGCTGAAGACAGTGAGAGTTTTACCATTTACTTCAATGCAGCTAGAGTTTCACCTCTGAAGTATGAAATAAATAACAGGAGCAGATAGGAAAAAAAAAGTTCCATGCCTACAGTCCAAAGTAATGACTAAACTTATTTTAGAGAAGACTAAGTGGAGTCTAGCTGAGACATGAAATTCTTCATGAAGGTTGTGATGGGCATAAGCTCAAGATACTGATGAAATTTTCAAAGGCCAAAGAGGAATTTGAGATTTCTTCCACAGACTTTGTGAATGTTTCATCGTATTTACACATAGATCAATGGGCAGATGCAGTTTACAAAGCCTTAATAAATATGCAATTGTCTTTCAGTCTGCCATGGGTCAGCTTGACTGTGCGTAACATGTATCATCTGTAACGTGTGACTGATACTTGCAGGGATTCTTGATGATTTCTGAAGATTGTTTTGAGCAAAAAGTTTATCATTCTCCATTGTTCTCTTTTAGAAATATTCTTTACAGACTAGATGAAAGGACAAGCCAGTTTTCAGTACTGCTAGAGGCACTGGAGCACTGCAAACTACATCAGTCAAATGAGACCATTCAAGCAGCCTTGTCAGAGGTGCTGAACAGCATCAGTTCAGCTCAGGTTTACTTCAAAGCAGGACTTGATGTTTTTGAGACTACCTTAGCTGGAAAGAAATGAGAGAATTCTCTGCATTCCAAGACATTTGTTTACAAGTCACTAAACAAAAGTTCGGCTTGGACCAGAATTTCTCTGAGGATAAAACCTTTCTCAACTTCTCTTTCAGTTGGCGCTTAAATGTAAGGAAATGTGTGTTTTTATAAACGGAAAACAGTCTTTTGCACTGTTTACAGTATATCTCAACTGTCTGTTTCTGAATGTATAAAACAATGGGAGGGAATAACACTTAATGATGTTTGGAAGGACATCTGCTGTATTTTTATATGTAAAATATATTTTTATGACTAAAGAGCTCAATCTTGCAAAGTACCAAGCACGTCCTGTGATACACTGAAGACCTGGTTCTGAGAAACCCCAGAGGTATGCCCAGGTGAGCTTTCCATGCCTACTCTGTCAGAGGAATGACTTAAGTATACTGTTGTATTCCTGAACTTCTTCAGCAAACTCAACTTCTTCTTTACTCCTTTCAGAGTAAGTAATTGAAGGATGTGGCATTTCCTGGGGTATGCAGCGTGGAAGTTAATCTGGAAATGTTCAAAACACTCTTATCAGTGCAATCCAACATCTTTACTCCTGTGGAACAGTAAATACCTCAATTCTGAGAAAACACATACATTTTGATTATCCCACTTCTGAATGAAACAGAACCGTTTTCTCTACTAATTCTCAGAGAGAGAATTTATGTGGTGATTTCAAGTAATTTGAAAAGTTTGCATCAGTAGTTAAATGTATGCAGAAATATTTTGAATCTGTATCTCCCATAAAAGAACTGTCTTGTCTAAGGCCTCCAGGCCTTGTAAGCTTTTATGTTGCTGAAAGAGGCCACATCAAGGTCTCCCTTAATTCCCAGGGAACAGTAAATGAAAATAAGAGCTCGAAGTTCTGGGAACATTTTTGAAGTTACACCACTTGGCCATTCTTGCTATTCCAGGCTGGATCAGTACTGCCCAGCATATAGGACCTGGATTGTTGTCAGAAAAAAGATATATATTAATTCTCTGCCACAGAACCAGGAATTCGTCTTTGAAGACAAGCAGGTGAAGCAGAGGCTGTAATCACACCATTACATTGTTAGCTTGAAGTAATCTCTGAATGAAAGGATGAGGAGGTTCAGTGTCCTAAACCTCTAAGGGGATAACATACACTTAAGAACTGCAAGTCTTAATAATACAAACGCTTAAAATCATTAAACCCTGTTGGGTTTAGAGTTTTACAATTCCAAATGATTCTGGGAAGAGCTTAAAAAATAATTTTATATAGATTCTTAGAATTAAAGTATAATTTATTTGTTGGAAACGTTAAATGTATTGTTATCCGATTTCCCATGGAAATATTACAAAAACATTTCAAGTATCTGTGTGAATGTAAAGAAAAGCCTTCAGGAAAATTTAGAAGTGCACAATTTGATGAAAGGGTGAAAGCTTATGAAATAGCAAAATACATTTTTGGTGTATGTTCACATAGTGAAAAATGAGAGTTGTTTACAGATCTGTGTTTCTGTTTTCCCAAAGACACTGGCAAATGGGCCTCTGTTAGCAGTGGCCTAGGGTAGGCTACATACACTTGTGCTGTTTCTACATTTCTTTGCAAGTTATTGAAACATGGAGAAAAGCATACCTGGTCTGACCAGAGGTGGGACTATGCAGTTGTACAGTCACAATTGAAGTGAAAATATGTTCAGCAACAGTCAGTATGACTGCATGAACTTAGGTATTATTTCCTACTTTTATTTGGCATCTGATAAGCGAGAGTGTATGATTATTCTTTTGCTAATGCAGGTACCAAATGACAGCAAAGAGAGTTTGACTTCTGAAGAGTAACATTTATCATGATGCTCCAAGGTTTGTCTGTCCCTTTGTTTATATATTTTTAATTACAGCAATATTTAAGCTGTTGGAATAGCTACATCTGACTTGTATGTTTATTTTGTGGTAGTGTTTTGGGATATATTACATGCACTAAAATTGAATTTTGTTTTCTAATAGAGGCAACTCTTCTAACAGTATGTTTAGTAACATTTTCTTCAGAATGCTGGCTCATTGTGGAGTCATCTATTGTCTTAAATGATGAGAGTCAGGTGCCATTAAGAGACCAAAAATGGAGATTATCACTTCCTTTAATTCTGCCAGGTGAATTTAATAACTGCTTCCTGTATAGTCCAGCAAGACTTCCTCTAGTGTAGCCTGAAGCGTACTCACGCAAAGTCAGAGAAATCTATTGGGAAGAGTATCTCTCGTGTATGATTTCTCAACCATGTAATTCTTCACTAAAACATTTATTTTGTTTTCTCACTAATGTCCTTCTATAACAACTTTAAAAATAGCAGGCATCAGTGTATTCCACCACAAGAGGCAATGCTACTATAAATACCTGTCAACAAGAATCATAAATTCTTGTTATAGAGATGAATCAGATGAACTGCTCAAGGACTTAAATGCATTGATTTCAATGCTGTCTCACACTTCTAGATCTCAAGGCTTTTATTTCAAATGTTCTGATCGTATGTAAGTGAGTGCTCAGCGATAATATTTGCACCAATATAGTTTTGAAAAAGGCATTTTTGAGCCATATCCTTCCATTGATTTTTAAATCCTACTTTTTGACTTCAAAGAATTTATTGCAAGTTAAGGTCCCAAATACCTGGAGTATTTCTAGCAGAATTTTCCCGCTGTTGAATATCAGCTAAGAGAAGATGTTAGTAAATCATAGTAGCTTACCCAGACTGAATTCACTCCTGTATTGTTTTGAAATGAATTGAGTGCCTTTAAAGGCTGCAGGATGTTTGCAAATTGCCTGAATGATGGTAAAAATCTGTTACCTTTCCAGAGGCATCAACTGCCAGAGACAGTATAACAAATGCATTGATTGCTAAGTAATCTAGAGTCATACTCTCAGAGACCAGAAAATCCTTGCAACTTGCAACATTTGTATGTTAAGATAGTTGATAATAAAAGTCTAATAAGATTTTATTAGTGCATATTTTAGAGAGTACATAAAGAAGCAAAAGTATAATCAACTCGGATGAATAATAAGTACATGGGAGCTGAATTTTGAGTACTAACCTTAAAAAAGGCAGTGAATTGCTTTTATCATCCAAGAAAAACAAGGCTATTTTGATATACGGTGTCTGCGCAAATATGCAAACACACAAATATGCAAATGCCTTATATCTTGAAAACACTGTAGAAATACTAATTTACTTGCAGTGATGTGATACATCTGCATAAATATAGATGTAAATAATAACTACATGCAAAAATTAGCTTGCACTGCTTCACTTACCATTTAGAAGGTATTTCAGTCTGGAGGTGTAAAAGGGGGCTCTTAGCCGAGCTCAGTTCCTGAAGCAGTAGTTAGGGAACAGCTGAATCTCCCCGATATCACAAAAGGGACCTCTACAGGAAAGTCTACACTCTTCCTCAAGCAGAGTCACCTAGGGCTGCCTTTTCAGGAAGGGGCTATGTCCACTAGTCTTGGGAATATCTCCAAGTATGGAGATTCCACAGCCTTTCTGGACAAGGAGTTCCAGTGCATGGTTACCCTCATAGTAAAAAAAAAAAAAAAAAAAAAATGTTTTTTTCTTCCATAGACATAGTTTCTCCAAATCTTTCCCTATATTTCTTAGTTCTTAAATTATTAATATGTTAATTAAACATGCATTCAAAGGATAACCATCATTTCATTCCATGAAAACTCTTGGCAAAGGAAAGTATATAAGGAAGTTTGTACTTCAAGACATAAGGTTTATTTTTAAGTTGTGGAGACTAGTTTCTTTATTCTCTGAGGTCTTTACAGTGCCTGGTTCCCAGTCACAGAATTTCTGTATACATTAAGAGACTAACTGAGAACAAAAGATGCATTAGAAAATGCAAGGAGAAAATGCAGAGAGCACATGGGCAGCTATATGCTATGAATGTATCTATTTTAACCAAACTTCAGGAGCTCGGTGCAATTCTGTAGTTTGTGTTATGCAGAATGACAGGCAAGGTAATTATATGGGTCATTCTGGCTTTAAAAGCTATTAAATGCAGCAAATGCAGTTAAATCTGGGCCTGCATTTTCAAGGGAGCAGTTAAGATGTTCCTCAAAAGCCTTATGTGGTAAGCTGTTATCTGTGTTACCCAGAAAACGGATACCTCTGACAAATGTTATGAACGCTATCTCAGGAAACAAGTATGGAGTGCAAGATGTTCATTCCCTTTGGCTTTCCAGCATTTTATTGGTATTCTGGCAGTTTGAGAAAGGTGAGTGATAGGAAACAAATCTCATTTTAAGACGCGGTGACCCAAATTTTGAGTGCAGTTAGCCTTATACAGCACTGAAAATGTTTAAAATGTAGGAAGGTGTCTTCTGTTGGAGCTCTGAGTATATAAAACTTGGGATAGAGACTCCAGTAATGGCACATAAAGGTCTCAGAAATAGAGAATAAATACTTAGTTACTGTCTATTAAAGGTTGTATCTATGGTGAAAATGACTTGCCTCTCACTACAGATATAGGACTGCATGTCAGTCATTTCACTTTTTCTATTGTGTCAGATCCCTGGTTTTTTTTCTTTTTTTGCTGTCTTTCCTGTATCAATGAGGTATTTGTCCCAGTGTCCTTCGTCTCACCACATCTAGAACTGGCTCCTAGTGTTTGAATCAGTTCAGCTTTTTTGCCCATTGTGCTTGAGTACAGTGGAAAGCTACAAACAATGGTAGAAGATTTGCTCACCTAGTTTAGGAAGTTTTGATTCTAATTCCTACTACTGAAAGTGCTGGAAAGCCAAAAGTGAAGGAAAAATCCTGGTCAAATCCAAATGGATAAATGTAAGGAGATATCATCCGTTAAAGTCAAAGTAGTGTCTATTGACTGTGTACAAACAGCAATATTTCAGTTGTAACTTTTTGAATGGAAGTAGACCAAAAAAAATTTTCTTAGCTTCTAGTCCATTTCTGCAGGAAATTTCCTCAAAAACACCAATGCAGGCAGGAAATAATCTTGAAAGTTTTGATATAAACTTTTTAAAGCTGAATGAATAATAAGAAATGGTAGAGAAACTTAACCGGAGGTGGTATTAGCTGCTTGCAAAATAAAATAGGTAGTATGAAAGCATGTGTTTTTTTCTGGCCATATACACGCCGCCTTTCATTAAATAATGGCTACATACAAAAGGTATATGTATAAATAGATGAGAAAGAGAAGATGGTTAGAGCAGAAGCAAAACTTGGCTCCTGTATTACAGTATTTTAAATGATTATGGATGGCAAAGACTCAAGCCATATGCACAAAAATGTACTTGAATTTGGACACTTGAACCCAGGAAGTGCCTAAAAATAATGAAGACTCACAGGGAAAGCAGATGAGTAGCAAAACATTTACGAGTGTCTGAACTGGACTGGATGTTTTCTAAAACTATGGTGCTATCAGACCGAACATTGTTTTTTCTGAATTTTAATCCCATTGTCTCTGGTCATATCTACACACTCATCGTAAGTGGAGAATATGTACACTTGTAGATTTAGATTCACTAAAAGTTTGTTTCCCCTCAGTCATACTGACATGGTCTGTTTCTTTCAGCGAGATTGACTTTACCATGACCACTTATCAGGGTAATATTCTAAATTAGTAAGGTCAGCAGAATTTGGCCACTATCTGTGGAATTTCCCAAAAGATTTAATAACAGAATATTGGTTTTAGTCTATTCTCTTTAAATCTCTCAATACACATTATTACATTAAGGAGAATCTGAGGAATCTCTTGGTCAATTATAATAAACCTACAGGGCAACATATAAATGTGTACGCGCAAGTGCTGTATTATAACTTAGCATTAACTGAATAATTATTATAAATGTCAGCATGGATTAATGTACGCATACTCTTATGAGCTTCACAGATTGGAATTAATACAAGGGCTTACATTGAAAAATTTAATCAGAGTATAGGTGTGGAACAACTTTTGCTATGAAAATGTGGTATATAGTTACTTGTCTGCCTAATCCATTTTGTTAAAAAAGATTATTTGGTTTTGTTTAAGCTACTTATCTCTGATTTATTTTCCAAGAAGCCTTTGAAAATGAAGTCTTGCTCTTTATTTTTCTTCTAAATGCCTGCTGTCTCTAGTGTTTATGGAAAGCTTACCATGTCTTAAGACAATACAAGGTCTTCCTGTCTGATCACTCGTGGATTATTTTATACAATTAGAAGTGGTATTTCAAAGTATAGATCTTGAAGGAAGGTCATTTACTGAGCTGTTAATGTATATGATATAATACGCTTGGGTGGTTGCCATTGCCATGCAGTGGTGGAAGTATGCAATACGATACTTCCAGGTACTAAAGAGAACAACTATGGTTGTGTGATAATGTTGCAGAGACCTGCTAATCTTCCCCCATTTGAAATTGTTCTAGTTGGAGCATGCTGGTGATATGGCACTGTAATACTCGGTTCTCTTAGCATCAGCTACAAACTTAATACACGTGTTGTGTGAGCTGTCAGTGTGCTCCCACAGTTTATAATGTGACCCTTGTATCCCCGGTCAGCTTTTATGTAGTACGGTCCTGGTACTGATCTGAATGACACCGAAGTGGGATGGTTAAGTCTGACCAAGGTCAGGCTGCTGTTCCCCGCTGTCCTTAAAAAGTTAAATAACATAGTCTACAATTACTTCCGGGATCTTTGGTGTTTTCAGTCTGTGTACAGAAGATTCTGAAGAAGTATAGTGGAACACTGTCGGTTTTTTTTCTTGTAGTCTCATTTCCTGTTCTCAACAGCTGAAATGTCTTGTAGTCGATGAATGCACTAGGGGAGAAGTAAGGAGATGCTTAATATTTTATACTTAAAGCAGATAAGATGAATACAAATTCTCTTTGCTTTCCATTTTCAGTTTATGCAAGCCAATACGCAACATACCCTTATCACATATATTATGATTTCGTATTCTGAGACAAATGGAAAATAAATATAATTCCATATCCAGTGGATATATAATGAATATATAATGAATTCAAGCGACACTTCACATGGGAGAGTTTTAACCATTTGCATGCGGTGAGAAAGAGCACCAGTGAAGATACTTTGAACAGATAGTCTTGGGGGTTTTAGTACAGGTCTAAAAAGTAATATTCTTCTGCCTAAGGCCAGATATTAGCATTGCATTCATACCTAGTTGTGTTTGCTCATTGCTGTACCTTTGAGGATTAATGCTCAAATGCTGTTATCGGTGATTGTGTTAGTCTCAGTATGAACTATTATTTTTATGTCACATAACACCTTACAGATTTTAACTAATCAGATGGAATATGGAAGTATTTCTGCCTTTTGTATTCAAGGGAGCTGCTGTCAACTTGTGTTATCTTTGACACAGCATGTGGGAAGCCTGAATGATGACTTCATTCCATCTACGTCCAAATTTTCATGTAGTAAAATCAAGGTACCACAACTGATAGATATTCAATTCAGAATATTAAGTAACTAGTTTTTTTGAACACGCAGTAACATAATCTTGATGCAGTGATTCCTGGAAACCAATAAATATCATATTATGTGGAAATGTGCAATGAAAGGTTGATTTTTATAATGCATTATAAAATGTTGAGTCTGAATAAAACAGTGTATTTGCAAAACTAATTTACTTAGTATGAAGTGTACATTTATAACATAGTATAATGAAAAGGTAATGTTAACTATTAATGTAAGTAGATTCTACGTACCTTGATTAAGAAGTACATTTTACTTATTTGTGCAGTGAATATGATTTTTGCAGTTTGTGACGGTGGTTGTACAGGTGGCACTGTGGACTGGAATTCAGTAATAGACATTTTTTGAAAGCAGTTGTGAATTAGACATTTTTTTCCATAGTTGCATTTTTGTTAGAAGTTGAACTGGAATATGAAGATATGTATAATGTACATTGCACTGAATGATTTGGAATTATATTCATTTGCTTTTTTGTTGTTTTTGCTTTCTTTTTTTAATTGGTTCTGCCAGTGAGCTGTAACATATGCCTCTCAAGCTGCTGATTTGGTAACATGGATCCCAGGGCATTAAAGTATAATAGAAACTTGGAAGAAGAAGCATAAGGAAGAAAAACATAGCTAGACAGAACCTCAGAAACTGGGATCTGACAGGTAAACTTTGAATTATCCACTTTTTAGATGCTGGTAGATAGCTAGCCCAGATATTCTGATAATTGGTCTTTCAAGTGTAAGGAAATTGGCCCTGGATGTTTTTGAGAATCACAGTTTTCAAAAATAGATACTTTGGCTCAAACTCCCAAGTATTCAGTATGAGAGTTGGGAAAACCAAACAAATGGGGAGAAAAAAACATCAACCCTGAATGCTATCTGAAGAAAGAGACCAATTAGTTCTGAAAATCTTGATGAAATGTCATTGTATGAAATTCATATGATCAGATTTTTCCTGTAGCTCAGAGATCCTGAAGTTATAAAGTAGCTATCCCATGAAAATACAAATTCCATGTTTTGCTAACAGTACATGGGTTGCTTTGAAAGTAATGCCTCCTGTTTGTTTCTGAGGAAACAGCAGCCAATACAGAGAGCACAATAACTATTTGTTGGAGCAAATTCTCAACTACAAAAAGTTATTTTTCAACATACTCACCACCATTTTCACCAGCAATAAACAAGAGCCTACCTGCTGTGTTTGTAAAAATCTGCTCCAATGGAGGCAACCTGCTGTCATCACTGCTGAAATGCACCACTCACCTCCCACTGTTTGGTCTCCATAAACATTCAGCAAGTGTCAGTGAATGTCTATGGATGCCATTTTCCCACATGGAGGAATTCAGTGTCACACCTCTGCTTCAGACACACTTCCATGTCAGACACCATTTTGTCAGGCTGTCCCTCTGCTGCCATCTGTCTCACAGCAACAAAATGGAATGGAATATTGGTGGGAAGGTTCAACCTTTACTGCCATACCACCAACATCTGCCTCTGACATCATGGGCCAACATAATAAAATAGGAGGTGTTACATTCAGAGCAGCCCTTCTGTATAGGAGAACTTGAAGGCTTTTCTTTACTAATGAAGCACTTGAGAGGTATAATGTAATAGTGTCCTTGTAAAATGAATGTGTATTTCCATATTTTATTTCAATTTTGTATAATTTTGTGGGTCTTTTTTTTGTTGTTTTTTTTTTTTTTTTAAATTGCTGTTATGTTCACCAGATTAAAAGTAAAAATAAAATTGACACCTTTCTGATGTTTTTAATAATGGCTAGAATGTAAATCTAGTTTGGTACGTTAGCTCTGTACATACGGCGGCTCCGACTACAAAATCTCATGGAATGTCAAAGACTCATTTGTGAAACATGGTCATTCACAATATGTTTTCTTTAAGCCATGTAAACGTGCCATGAAAATAAAAGTCAGCTCTGCATCAACAACTTTATGTAAGAATCTGATTTTCAATTCCTACTGACAGATTTGAGCAAGTCGGTATCACCAAAAAAAACCATAATTAAAGTCAAATGTTCTTTGCCTTAGTATCAGAATCTTCTGTGGCCTTTCCCAGGAGATTTAAACCTTATTTTCTTTCATCAAGTATTTTTTTTTGGAACAATAAAATTATTTATAAATATATATACATGTTATTTACATATATTGTATATGTACTTTTAACACATTATAATAGTTCCAAATAGCCAAGCTTTGTATAGAATGTATTTGTCTGAAAGAATGGAAATATAAAAAGGTCTTCTCCACTTTTTCCTTTAACCTTCAGCTAGCTCTATAGCATCTTTTGCTCTCGTGTTCCTTCTCAAGTAGTACCATAGAGATCCACATTAGAATGGAGTCCACGTGTAATTACGAAGGCATTTGCATTTTATATGAAGCATTAGGTATGGTAACCATGCAACTGAAGTAATGAATAATTTGACACTGTCACAGTTTAATGTTTATGTGCTGTGCTTATGAGTAGGATGGGAGCAGAAACAATGAATCCAACACAATCTGACCAGAACTGGATGAAAGTCCTCAGAGTGACAAAAATGGGCACTGGGAAAGGCAGCTGCTGATAAGAAGATTTCAGTGTAAGAGAAGGCAGAAAGTGGAGGTCTGCTCTTGCCCAAAGAACTGATCCTGTTTAACCAGCCCTGACCCTGTTCCGAATGTGCTGTAGACCAGTAAGAGCGGATCGCCCCACACTGATGGGTGTGATCGGAGTGGGAAGGGCGAGGTATGAGACAAGAGAGGATAGACTAAAACTAGTAACAGTAGCAAATCTGTCTTTGAGAGAGAAACTCGAGCCCCTGTAAGCTAACTTCTATGTTTCATCATCAGGAAATGGCTCCGAGATACTTAGTAACAACAACTGGATCGCCCCTTTCTCCCCAACAGGCAAGGAGAGTGAGTGGTCCTTGGGCTAGCTAAGGTAAGCTAGGTCTAAATAACTGAGTTTAAAAAGCCCTAAATCTTTTGCTGAGGCACCAAAGCAGATAGTTCTTTCAGCACAGTGACCTTGAAGAGTCCACTGACCTTACTTCAACCTCTTTCTGCTTATAGTCCTCTGCTCTGGGCTGCATCTCAAATACTGTAAACTGAGATCAGTCCTTTGAGATTGTCAACATGCATCAAATGAAGATCTCATCTGCATGTTTGAGGCTCAGCTACAAATGGGAGAAGCACTCTCTGACATTGTTTGACAGTCTCATTTCAAGAGAAATCTAGTAAGGTTTTCTAGTCAATGTCTTGAATTCATCTTTGGTGTATTTCAGCTGAGGTCAGTGATATGCCAGAGATGAATTATCCCATTGGTTTAAGGACTGCTTTTCCTACACAAAGGAGAACACACATCAGAACTAATACCATAATACCATCATATTTACCTCCTTTTAACGTTAGTGTCATTGGTTTATAGTGACTATTGTTCTTAAAAATTTGACTTCTCCCTAGAACAAAAAGTTACCTGCCACCCCTTATGTGTAAACTGCTTTCCTACTGTATAATACCAATCAGTTTCAGATAGCGGCATTTCATATCTCTTACCCTTGATTAGAGAAGATGATGATAAGCGCAGTATCAGAACTCTGTCATTGCCTCTTCTACAGGAAGAAGGGAAAATATGATTTCTATGAAAATAATAAAAAAAGAGAAAATAATAGAATATAGAGAAAATAATAGAAAATAATAGAGATGTACTTTAAGAGATGAAACTATAAAAAGCTAAAATACAAAACTTAAAACAGTATGCATTCACATGGCCGTTGGTCATGCAGTTTAGAATGAAAGTTAGAGAATGACTGTGTAAAGTGAAGCAAAAAGGTATCATTTTATGTCAATACTGAAGACAAAACTCTGAGATGATGGCTTTGAATTGATAGAATAAACTTGTGGAGGCTGTTACAGAAGAGAGAAAAAAAACCCTTAAGGTTAAACACTGTGGTTTAAGATCAAGTAGCACCAATACATGTAAGTTGTAGTATAAGAGAAGACTTACTGCCATATGACTTCTCATACAGTGAAATGTCCATTACCTATCAAAAGGAGCTGTTGAATTCCAAACTGGAACATCCATCCAGAAAAGCCAGGAGAAAAAGAGTTTGCTGTCTGCACCTACCACCAAAAGACTGACGTTTCTAAGTTTATTTTTGTGTTTTTCCTCTGAATAACAACAGAGATCAGTGTTGGAATTCATAAAGATGGATTTGTCTAGCCTGGGTGACAGGCAGGTGTTTGTCAGCGTGGGACTGCACATGAAAGATGGTCAAATTAGCTGAGTAAGTTTCCACATATGTCATGTGTCACTGCGTTTCCTAAAGTGAAAGATCACTGTGTTATCTAAAATGAAGATGCAGAACTGTAGTGGGGGACCTTGATATGCAGATGTTACTTCTATAGTGAGCAAGAAAAATGAGCTGATACCCCCACACATGAAGTTCACATTTCAAATGCTAGCAGAATGACCCTGTAATGAACACCAACTGAGTTCACTTTTAGGACTCTGCCATTCATAAAGTGCCTGTCATGCTCTCCTAGCCTAATATAATCAGGGCCCTATGAGTGAGTAATAGCCTTGTATTCATAATAAGGCAATTTATTATCCTATATGTAAAATGACAACTTCATTATCATTCACTATTATGAAATAGCAGGGAAAGCAGCAGTTGAAATAAAAAGGCAGCTTTTAAAATAGTTCTTTTTAAAAGTATGAAAATTCAATACATAAATTGTGGCATGTAACATTTGTATTAATATGTGAAGAATTTATCTTGATGTTCCATGGCATACTCCACTGATATTTTATCATTACATAGAGAGAGAAGTATTTACAGTGGCTGCTTGCAGCATCATGGCTTCTTTTTTTTTTTTTTTCCCCCCAGCTACCTTTGCACCTCCCACTGGGTACTTTTAGACTGGTGGAATTCTGCCTCGGTTACTTTCCTAGCCATCCAAGGAATTGACCCTGGTCGGTGCAAATTTGTAAACTGAATGCAAATACTTAGTTCTAGTGACAGAATAGTGCAAATTACTTGCCAGAGGATTGGTCCCATTATTTCCAGGAGGCCTACAAAATCCATATGTAATAAACAACTGTCCATTCAGCTCTTGCTGGTTCTACTGCCTTTTTTGGAATATAGGGAACTATCTCAGAATAATTATACATCTTTTCTATTATCTATTAATGTTTCTGAGAAAAAATCCTGTTCAGAATACAGTAATTTGCTTCAAATTACATATTGATGCCTACCATTTTGTAAGTCCTGAATCAATAAAAATGAACGTGTCCATGATAAGTAGCTCATTGAGTAGATATTAGAATATTCCATAATAAAGTGTGATCGAATACGTTAGGGTTAGTATCATTAAGTGTAGCTGGGAAGGTGTGTTACATCAGTGGGGAGGGACCACAAAGAGAAGAGGATGGGAACAGCATGAAGTTGAAAGAGTTGATACACCACGTTATCTCCTTTCTTCAGAATGTTGTAGGGTTTGTGTATTCTAATAACTTTTCTATACCAGTTTGCTTTCTGGAGATCATTCAGTGCTATGACCAGGCCTCACCCTGCGCGTTTTGGGGATCTCCAATGCAGTCTGCCCAAGGAACTACCTTGCAGGTATGGTATGAATGTAATAGAATCTTTTGTAAGAGGGAGCGGTGGTTACTGCTGTTATATGATACTTTCTGGAAAACTTTAGCTGGAATAGATGTTTGCATTCTAATGTTTTTAGGGCTCAATAATGGGTAATCTATACGATGAATGCTAAGACAGAAAGCTATACTGAACCAGCAAATAAGTTTAGTAGGAAAAAAAAGTGACTTGTATAAGCACATCCAAGTCTCTAAGCTGATCTGTGTCATGATACTCTATAGACAGTGGGACTAAAGTGAAAGGATTCTGCAAAGAATCAGGAAGACAGGTATATCTGGGACCCCCTTTGTTCCAGCAGAGAACCATACCTGCTGGACCGTCCTTTGCAAGCCTTTGTCAGCGACAGAGATTTTTGCCAAGATAAATGTCTCTTGTCAGAGAACAGTTACATTCCCCCCTTTTCTCTTTTCTCTTTTTTCCTTTTTTTTTTCTTTTTTTTTGCTCCAAGAGGATGTACAAAGACTTAAGAATTCTCTCCCTGACCAATTGTATGACACTTCAGATAAATCTTTATATGCAATAATACTCAAGGACCTAAGTAATACATCATATTTGATCTGACCAGGCATAAATCATTTATTCATGATATATCATTCATAACTTGATTCATTGACTCATCTTTAGACAAGACAAGGTCAGTAGAAAAAAATGATTAAGCTTTTTGCCTGCAGGAAAAAGAAGCTTAAACAATAAATTCATCTTCACATCTGACTTTATGAAACTTGACAGAGAAGATTTTAAAAATAGAAGTAGAAGTCTTAAAAAGCCAAGTTTTACTCCCAATTACACTGATTTAAATCTACAGTCACTCCACTGACTATAGAGTAAATGGGAAAAGCCTGTACGAGTCAGTAGAATCACTCTGGACTTCGTATCATCAGGGAAGAATTTGATTCTGAAAGAGGGGACGTGGACATTTAAAGTTGAAAATGATGTCCCTGAATATTTTATCGGATCAAAGATGGCAGATCAGACTCCATACCCACTCACATCATTATAAATCTGGCAAAATGACATGAAATTTCAGACTAGTCCGAGCCTTCTAGCAAGCTGAACTAAACAGCCTCCTTGATTTACAGTTGGCATTTCTGCCTGTGTTACTATTAGAATTTAATTTCAGTGGAGCTGTTGTCCCCTTGACAGCAGCATCTGGAGAAGAGGTCATTCTTTCTTCTGTTAAATCACGTAAGGTGGAAGAGCATGTCATTTCCCTGCAGTGTGTCCATGGTCCTAGCGCTCTGTTCTGATATGTTTCCAAGCCTTTGCTCACAGAAGAGGACTGAAATTTCCTCATAAAGTTCTAGTGCAGTGCTGATACTATTTGTTGTGGAATAATTTTCTTAAGAGGAAATAATAACCATTATTCAGATAAAGTAAGGCAGATTCCTCCAAGTAATTTAGAATCGTCCAAGTCCATAAATGTCCAGAGGGCACAATGAAATTCCAGTAAGTGTCTATGCATTTATTTTAAAATAAAACAAACTGAAGCAAATTCTCAAGGTTGAACTTTATTCAATTTAGTAGAAATCTCAACTCCGTTTGCAGATCTGAGAGTGACTAAATGCCATTATCATCCAGTGAAACTGATAGAAATTGAGGGTGCTTAATTCATTAAACCCTTTGGAATTCTTCTACTTGTTTTTAAGAAATAGAGATGGAAAAGCATAACCGTGAAAACAGTCACGATCAGCATTTTATATCAATGAACCTGGAAGCAGATACAAGTAAAAGATAATGCTACACTGGAAAAGAAGCTGTAAGAGAGATTATGAGGAGTCACCTCAGAGAGATTCAGAGAAGCTTTATTTTCTTTTTGTCTTTTTCTATTTCAGGCTGTTGTGTTGCACAGTAGCCTAGCAAATGCTACAAATTACAAATATGTGCTGGAGAGTCCTTGAGCCCTGCGTCTTCCCTACCTATCATTCTAAGAACCTTCGCTAAATAATCTGATACTGATTTCACATCTCTGGTGTTCAGTAGCCTTTAAAATTTCCCATTTCTTTACTCTGCGATTGTGCTTCAGGCAGTAGCATAAGACAGAAATATATTGGCTCAAGACATGCAATAGTGTTTTCTTATCTCACAGTACTCACAAGGAGCACTAGCTGTATTTTTTTTTTAATTAGTATTCTTAAATGAATATACTTTTGTTTATTCTTGAAATAATTATTTTAACAATCCTAAAGGTAAATTCCAACTTGGCACCTAATCTATGTACAGCACTATCTGCAAAATAAAATGAAATAAAATAAAAATTCATCCACAGAAGAAGGATAGGGTAGAACTACAGCAAGAACTCGGAGCCCACTCTTGTCACCTATACACATAACGATTTTAAAGGAAGATGAAGCCAGTGGCTCCTTGTGCTAGCGTGATCCAGTCTGGAAGAGAAAGGAGTTTCTCTGAAGCCTCTAGCTTTAGATTTGAATACTTTAGCTCATCCCATGTAACTTTGTATAGCTCCCAAACTTATAATGAAGTTGTTCTATTCTAAGCAAGAGAGACACAAAATAATCAAATAATCATTTACTGAGAGCTAGTCTGCTTGTTTCTCTGTTTCTTTTGTAGTTCTTTATGCATAGATTTCTATGCTGGTGTAATTTAAATTCCTGCAGAAGTTTTCTACTCTGTTTCAAGGACATTGTGGCTTGACACTATTCTAATGACACATTCCATTATTGCTGTTCTATTTCTCACCCATACAAATGAAGTATTACATTGATATTGTTAAGGATCTTGAATCAAGTTCTTTCCTGAGAAAAATCCACTGATTTTGGCCAAATAAAGCATCTCTTTAATATTGGCCAGTTACATTTTATTATTATCTCACAATGAATTTCTCCAGCATAAAGCATTCCGCTTCCTTTCCTTGTGGTATTCTTCTGTCAGCGCATGGGGATGTCTCAGTGATCTGGTGCTGTATTAACTTAGTAAATATATTTCTGCATTCCAGATCAGTCCTTTCTTATTCATTGCATTGTTCCCTTTCTTCCTGGTATTAAGCATTGTATAAAGTCACCCTATTGCCAAGTTAATTTGTGATATTGTGCAATGCTAGAATTTTAGACCAAAGCCTTGTTCGTCTAGAAATGAAGACATTGCGCTTTATGAAAAGTTACCTATACACTACCCTTTAACGTGATGTATTTTCTTATTTGGACTTAATAAGCTATGTATTTACTTCTTAAAGCAGATGTGGAAATAAATGGCTTCTCACATACTCTTAGTCCAGAGATATATAACTATTCAAATTCAAGCCTTTTCTACTATATTAGAAACATAAAGGAGTGCAGTTTTGCAGCTTAAATATCAATTTTTTTTATAATCCCGGTACTAAACACGTATATTCCGTGTTTAAAAATAAAAATACAAATTCTTTTTGCTATGGTTTTCAAGCTGCGTTTTTTTGAATGAGTAAAGGCACCCTCTAAAGATAGGAATATATCATTCAGCATGTCTGGCTGTATTTCCCAATTGCTGTTAAAAACAAAAAAACATTAATACTAAAGCATGATGCTCGGTGGATAAGGTCAAATTCATTCTGCAGGTATAATGACATAATTTATGAGATATGTATATAGCAATAAAGGAGAATATTGATACATTAATATACATTTGAAAATCAAAGACCATTTATCTCCTGGCAGTTTTAGCACATGTTCAATGCTACATGATAGTAAACCTTTTTCTATTTTTCCTTTCTAAATGAAGGGCAGAGAAGCTATTTAAAAACTAAAAGGGATTGAATCTACAGAGGACACTCGGAAGTCTGAAACTTGTGGAGCATTATGTCAAAACAGATGGGATTGCACAGAGGGACAATACCAGGTGTAAATGGAAGACTACAAAGAATTATTCCAGCTTTTGGGTTAGGTAAGTGCTCTATCACATGTGCTAAGTGTTATTGCTCCATTACACGTATGGAAAAATTAAGTGTAAGTGCAACACACAGGGTCATTCATGAGAACTCAGAAAAAAAAATCGTCCAAGATTTCCAGTCCACTGTTCTATTCAACAGAAAAACAGGGAAAATCAGCTGTGTAATTAATTCATCATTTTGTGTAAGTAATGGAAAATCGTATCACTGCATTTCTGTGTTTAATTTCATATTGAAACTGGTTTGTAATATTAAATATTTGCTGTTCTCACAAGAATTGAGGTATGCAGTGAATGTCACTGGGACATAAAATAGCGACTGATTAAGGATCAGTATGGCATTACCAAGTTGTAGCGCAGAAATGTCTTATGGCCTACCACAAGCAGCAAAAGCTGTTAGATTGGTAGCTCTCAGGCAAGACATCCAACTCTCTGGGCAGAAGCAGCTGTCTGAGATCCTAGGGAACTACCCAGTATTCTCCTTCTGCAGGTCTTGTCATTCAGACCAGTGTGCAAACAGGGCTCTTTCTGTCACTCTATCAGGAAAACCTCAAATTAAATTGAATTTTCCCCAAATTTACAGTTAAACTTGGGTGTGGTATGGCCCTCTTTCAGATGTATTGCACATTGTGAAGTCAGTGTTGATTTTACAATGGTAGTTTCTTCCCTCAGCAAATATGTACATAGTTCGGGTAGAGTTTTTCAGGCTTAATAGAATGTGAATGCATTTTTTTTTTCCTGTTCGTTGGTTGTTGTTTTTGTTTGTTTCTATGTAGCGCTGACTTTCTCTACCCTCCTACCTGTTTTCATTTTTTCTGCTTCTCATTGTTTCCATGCAAGCGTATAATTCAGCCAGAATAGTATACTCTGCAGGTTGGTCAGCACGGAAAGATACAGAAGTTACATATTGAGTTTTTCATGAAAAAACAGTAATCTATTACAGCTCTGCTGGAATTGAACACAAATGCACAACATTCTGTATGCAGTCTGTCTTGCATCTTCCTAACGCAGGTATAAATTTGCACTTAAATTGCCACAGTTTGGCCCATTTTTTATGTTGCATTTCAATCTTGACCAGGCTACAGCTTAGAGCAAAATGTAAAGAAAATATGAACTCCTGTTAAGAAAATTCAATGTCATTTTCAGGTTCAGTACTGTCGAGGTAGGGATAATGAAACATGTTTTCCTGAATCTTTAAAAATTGTCATGACTTGGTTACAATCTTTTTGCTCAGGCCATAGTTCCAGTGGCACTGAAACCGATTAATTTTGTTTCTATATACTGAATTTGCTTTTAATATGCTTACATTACAACACTGGCTTTTCTGCGGTAGGTAAAATACTTGCGTGATATTTTAAAGCCAGACTTTTTCCTACTTGGAGAAATCAGCTATGATATCTGCAAAAATATTCATATCTTTAGAATATGCGTTAGTTTCCTGGGAGAAGCTTCCAAGCATGGTACCAATCTGGATTTCTCCTCCGAAAGGCTAACTGAATGGAATACTAACTAGTCTTTGCTCAGTACATTGGATAAATGTGGTGATTTCTATTTATAAAGTTAAGTGATAGAGATCAGCCTGATGCTGTGGCATGATGTTGAGATAGCACGGCCTTTCTCTGGCATAATTTGTGTTCATACAGCGAGTTGTAATCTCTCTGAGAAACAAATGGAAATCAGAAATCTGAATTCTTTTTCTGGCTTCGATGTCCCAGGCTAAACAAGTAGAATTGCTCAGTTTTCTAAAGGGATACCTCAAATTTAAAACACAATTTAGTAGCATGCATGCAAAATTTTGTGTCATATGAGGGAAGATGGTTGAAGCAGCATCAGCTGTGTGGGAGACCAAGTCCAGTAATTAGCTTTCTTTACATTTGGCAACAAATAGCTGTGCAGTAATATTAGAAGAGCATCACTGGAGCTAATTTTCAGTAATGTGACTCCTTGATATTACAAAAGCATGAATCTAATTAAATAAAGTTAATTGAATTTTAAAAGGCCGCTTACAACTCACACATCGGGTGGTTTTCTGTATCACATCATCAGAAATATCTCTTTGTGAGGAAAAAAGCAGTAAGGAACAAAACCAGAGTAAGTAACAAAAACAAAACAACACTCCTCCTACCTTAAACTGATTACATTTTCTTCCCAACTATCCTGTGTACTCAATGTGCTTGGCACTTCTCATTGTATAATTTTATCCCTGACTCCATTTATATAAAGAAGTATGAGAAAAAGATGAGAAACATGTACCTTAAAGATCAGAGCCCCCATATCAAACAGTTCTGAGAAAGAAAAATCTCACCTTCTGTGCAGTGTCAAGGAGAAATAAGATGGAGACTAAAGGAAACCTGCTGTAAGAAAGCTGGACAAAGTATGACCTCATCATACTAGAGCTGCTGACTAGTGATGATCAAGAAAAGTCACAGAGTTGCCACTCTATGAAGAGACAAATTTTGGAACATACGTCTACAGAATTCAGACTTCACAGAAGAGGAGACGTCCACCTTGACAGCCTTGTGTGAGATGGTGCAAGTCTTTTAGCTAATTTGAGTTCAGGCTAGGTTTTGGATATGTCAATATGGGTGAGAAAATGGGCTGAGAGAGAAGGAAAATGTTATTTCATCTTTTGCACTTGTGAAAGGCCAACTTGTCACTGATATTATTATCTGAAATTCTTCCCAAAGTTTATTCCCCAAGAACCTGCTCACCAGAAAACTCTATGGATCAACTATCAGTCTTATCAGCTCCCACGGATTTAATCAATAGTTGTCTTGAGTCCATATAATCACAACTTAACCCCTAGTAGTTGTTTTTGAAAGGAACTCTCTTGGGTGCCACAAACCAGTTGAAAACACAATTATTCTTGGCTTTCTGTGTTGCAAAGAAGAAAAGAAAAATTCATAATCAAAGCTGCATAATGAAGAGAATGGCAGCTTACTTATGGAAGGTGCGTTTTCATCTTCAGCAATTGAGGAAGAAATGACTTCTGAGAATACAAATGAGGAAAATCAAATACCTCAAAATCTTTGGGAGGAAATTTTGACTTATCAGATAATGAGCTAGCTTTCAGTGATGAGAATGATAATGATTCCATTACTAATACTGATAATAATAATAATGGCAGTGTATGAGCTTAGCAAACAGTTTGCATCTGGTGGGAGAATAAATTATTAATACAATAATTGAAAAAAAGACATGAAAAGATACAGCTTTTTAAAAAATGCTGTAAGAGGCATGAAGAAGCATAACGGTAATAAATTAAATGAAGAAATATGGAATTTGTTAGTTTTATTTACAGAAACTGGAATAAAATTGCCAGGTAGAGGAAACACATTAGCAGCTTGAATTCAGATCTATCCTACTACTGTCCTTGAATCTGAGTGTAATGATAAATTGTCAGATGTCCAGAAAGATTGTTACTTGTGCCAGTTTTTAATATCCTGATCACCTGGGACTGCCTGGAAAAAAAGAAAATGGATGGCCAAAATCATTATCCTTGTTTTTTTTTTCTAAAAACTGGGAACTTTCCCTTTCTGTAAGATAATCCAATATCAGCTACTAAAGCAAGATAGAGAGCCTGAAATATGATCTACTTTCCCTTGAGAATAACAAAGGTTTTCTCACAGACATCAACAGAGATTGGAATGGAACCAAAATGATCAAGAAGACTGATAATGTCTGCACTAATTAGGATAGTTGGTTATCAAATATACACCTAAACTGTTCCATAAAACATGGCCTGCCAGATCTAGCCTCAAGGGACAGTTCTACAGAGTCAGTATGAGAAGTTATGTTGATACAGAAACTATTATCACCAGCTGACATTTACCTTCCATCCCTTTATCTAAAATCATACTTCTATTCATTCATAATCTATGATAAGTAAAATATACATCAGAGGAATACATTATGTAATAAGCCCCGTATAGTAATTTCCAGCCAAGCTAGTCAAAGCTGCAGTTTTAATGAACTTCAGGTTCTCACTTGGTGCTCTGTAGGGAGAGAATCGATGAGCTGATTCCAGTGGCCCTGATGCCAGCACTTCTACTGTTAAACAGAATACCCTGCTCATGCCTCATCCATGGCCTCTGACCAAGAACATCTGGGGAAGGAAAAACAATGGTTAAACACAGACTGAAGAAATAGTTTGTTTTCTGGAAGCATCGCCTAATGCCCTATGCTATCATGGCCATAAGAAAGGCCTGGGCTGACTGCTGTCCACTGTCACTGAGTAAATGCAGCTCACTGGGAGAATCTAGTCATAAGTGACCAGCTTCAAGGCAGGATTTCAGAACTGGCTTGTGCAACAACGTAAGCATATAATAAATAAAGAAAAAAAAAAAACCTTATTTTCTTCCGCTCTTTCTCCCTTTTACTTCATAGTGACAGAGACTGTAAGCAGATTTAATAAAAGAGACTACGGCACAGCAGAAAACTCGATTTTCTCTGCATTGAGTGTTGTCAGGTGCTCTAAACACATGCTTTGTGTCAATTTTGCTTAATATTATACAACTCTTCTAAGTGTCAGGCTATAAAATATTGATCTGCATGATTTATCTTTAATGTAGTGCTGAAATTTCCTACTCTGAAGAAAATCTGAATGGGTGTAAATGTGGAAGGAGCAGTCTGGCTGTTTGGAGGATTTATTCCAGAAAAGTGAGTCGCACTTTCGCAATATAGCTTACTGTGTGAAAATAAAATTTTCCTTTAATAAGGAGCAATAAAATAAAATTTTTCCTTTAATGATCATATTTGAAGGATGAAGGGTGGAGTTAAAGACAAGACGACTCTCCTGTTACTATCACGCGCAAAACAGACTCCATTTGGGAAAAAAATAAATTGAAAATTACATTAACGGCCACTTAAAATAGGTTTTTTTAAGAACCCACAAAATGGCCGCCGGGCTCCGGGGCGCCACGTGGCGCAGCCCGTGCAGCCGGCAGCCAACGGCTGGGCCACACCTCGCCTCGCGGGGGCGACGCAGCGCTGCACGCGCGGGGCAGCAGCGCCGGGTGCCGTCCTTTTGCAGTGCGTGCTGAGGAGAGGACGTGGAGGGAATCCGCCATCCGAGTGGGACAGGCAGGTCAGTTTTCCAAAAAGAAGAAGGCTGATGTTGCACAGTTTGCTTTGGTCTCTGTATTTTGCAATGATGCAGTTCATATATTGCATTCTTCCTCTGTGTTTCTGCCTTCTGTGTGAGCTCTAATGGTGATCAAAACTTATTTAGCTGTTTATCTTTCATTCACAGTGCGTCTGAAGGAGGCACTTTCTATATGCAGAGCCAAATGGTTTTGCTTAATTTGGTCTTTTAGTAGACAAGGAGGGGATTGGACAATGTATTAAGTGAACAAAGAGTCTGTAACTACATGGAGTGTATAAGACAGCTCTTTAAAACTCGTATTGATTAATAGCTTATAGAAATGTAGTGGTAGTGTGAAATGCAACTCTGGTTTAGCAATGTTTAACTGTGAGATGGATAGCCTTAAATAATCAATAACAATAGACAATTAGGATGCTAAGGTAATTATGAGACTGGCAGTGGATGGTCAATAGTCGTTAATGCTGGGCAGTAATGGCAGCGGATGGCTGCCGCCAACCACCCACTGCAGGCACTGCAGTGCAGGCAGCAGAGCCCACAGCCATGGCAGCGTTCCCCAGCACTGGGCCTCCCGCCCCGCAGCATCCCTTGGGCAGGTATTTCCTTCCACAGCAGTTGGTTCTTACCTGCTGGGGCGTTTAACGCTGAGCTGTTTTTCACCTTGGTGGTTTTCTGAGTTATCTTTTATCCCCTCTGAGCCCACGGCCTCAGTTCCGTGCTTCCTCGGTTTCCCGCTGGTAGGTCAGTGCTTCTGCTGAGCGACTTCCCCTGTGGTCACTGTGCCCTTGTCCTGCAGATGTTTCTCTGGGAAACAGTTTTTCCAAAAGTGACTCTCATGTCTCCCCTCTTCAATATCCCATATATAATTTTGATTTCTGTATTCCAAAAGCAGTAGTGCTTTTGAATAGTTCCTTTCCTCCTCATTTTGCAGCTGTCTTAACGATGCTGTTACTGCATTATTTTTCCTATGTGCTATTTATTGTGTTAAATCAGCCATTTGTTAGTTCAGCAGTTCCGCTGCAGATTATAGATACTCTCAGGCCCTATAGTTATGCTAATTCAGCAATGTGGTGAGTTCTTGTCTCACCACCAGTAATGCCAAATGTATTTTCACAGGGTTAGCAGAAATGATACCAAGGCCTGTCCCAGCTCATTGGCTTCCTTCACCTGAAATAGCAAATTATCCTAAAGTCTATCAGCCGGTCTTGGCTCACTGGTTCCTTCCCCTTGCCATGGAAGCAAAACACCTTTGTTGTTCTTAAAGTTCCCCTTACATCATCTCCATCAAGGAGAACACTTAAAGGAGATTTACTGGCAATCTCCTCAACTTACAAATCGTTTCAGCCTTATTGATCAGCTGAAAATTTGTCCGGTAGCTTGCAAATTGTTATTCATCCACTTTGATAGAGGTTTTGTTGTTTTTTTTTTCTCCTCTTCTAGGATGTTTTTTGAGGCAAGGAGCAAAAAGTCATGCCTGTAACTGTAACTTACCTGGTTCTGTTGCACACACAAATACTATTGGAGGTTTGTATAATAAAATGACATAGTAGGTGGAAAAATAATTGTAATGAAGGAATGTACTTTACGTTTCAGCTGGTGAAGTAGCTATGGACAAGGATGGTCAGGAAAATAGTAATTATTTAAAAACCTATATACCATTTCCCCTGTAATTGCTAACTTTAAAGTCTTTACACTTTCTTGTAAAGTGTGTAGCTATTCATGGGCACAATATGTATATGTAAGAGAACTGCGGGGACATACTTCTCATTAATGCCAATAAAATGGTGATCTTAGTATTAAAAAGATTATGATATCGTTATTGTAGAGGCTCAGATATATTTTATTATATAAGGACATAGTTGAGGCAGCCAAAGTAACTGCAGTTTTAAAGCAGAACATAACTTTATTTGCCTTTAAATGCCCTTGTTATGTTTTGTGATCATACAGTAGAATGTTTTGACAAAAAAAAACCACAGGATAAATGGCATATTGCCGCTGTTTGTATACTTTCCAATTCTTGTGATGAACCTGTTCTGCTGAACTGATAAGAACTAAACTGATTTCTGTGCTTGTAATAGGAATAACAATAAGATAATTTATACTTTTTTCAACTTGGAGATAGCTAACTTGTTTAAAATACATTTTATTATGGGGAAAGCCTAGCCTGGACAACTTGTGGATTGATAAGACTGAAGAATGTTGGGTATGGTTTACGTGAAAAAATCTTCCCCCCCCCCCCCCCCAAAAAAAAAGAATCTAAAAATTAGTATGTTTACCGCAACATAGGAAAGAAGGGATTTTTGAGCATACTGTGTACATGTGAACCAAATACTAAAATTTTGGAGATACTTAAAAGCATTTCTTTATGAGTTTTTTGTTTTTTGCATAAAGCATAAAATAGGACAGGTTGTTTAAAGAAATACCTTCTCCATGGTAAAAGACACAGGACAGTCTAAATCTCCCTTAGATGGATTAGTGGTTGTCTGTTTTATTTAGATAAATACCCACTAAGTCATTTGCAGTAAATGCCATGAGGGTAAAACCATTTTTGACTGGTTCCTGGGGACTGTGCCATGGCTTTTGCTAAAGTGAGCGTGATCCTACAGTATATTATAGATGAATCTCGGATTAAGTTCCTGCTATCAACAGCTGTATCAGTAAATCAAAAGCAACTAGTACCTCAATGCTTACAAAATCTGCTTTAATTAAAACTCCAGAGGATTAAAATGATCAGTTAATAATTTTTCCAGATGTCTCATAGACTTATGAGTGATATCCTCATTTCAGCAGTTTATTGTCACCAGTGGGCTGTTAGCAGCAAGTACCTGCAGAAGCTGCTGCATACACAGCCAAGGTTCTGCAGCGAGAACAACATTTCTGTTCCTTGAAATTACGTCTCAGAAGCAGCTGTAGGAGAGGAAACATGAGATATTTATGTATAGTAC
The DNA here is from genome assembly GCF_002078875.1 of Numida meleagris. Taxonomy (NCBI): domain Eukaryota; kingdom Metazoa; phylum Chordata; class Aves; order Galliformes; family Numididae; genus Numida; species Numida meleagris. The sequence continues at coordinate 5,862,261 of NC_034412.1, forward strand.
TGAGTAGAGGGTAGATGTGCACGGCCTTCCCAAGCGTTAGGATGGATTGATGGGCTTTCTTTCTGCCACAGACACGCACAGCAGCCTGAAAGGACATCAGATGCTCTTGAGGTGAGCTGCTGCTTCCATGTGAGGGAGTTTGGCCTATACAGTACCGCAGCAGAAGGCCGCATGTTGGCAGCTGAAAGCTAAACGCTTCCTGCTAATCGGAATTAAAGCAGTTCACATATATATGTACGCATCATATATATCTGTACACACGTATATGTGGAAATATGCACATCATCTAGTGTTTTCAGTGCTTTTATTCCATGATTTATAGTTTCATGAGTATGGCAGGACTTCAAAATGTGTGTGGATCTTTTTGAAGTGCTTTTAGGAAGTTTCCAACCAATTTATTTCCAGTTCTTCAATAAATGTGAATTTAACATCCCATTAAAATGTAATTATTTTGAACAACCAAGGAAGGGATCTCTATATTAAAAACAGAGTTCGCATTTAAAGCAGATATAAAATGCTTGTTATTTCCACACAGTTATTTAATACTGTGTACTAGTTGAATTAATGAGTTAATTTGTTACCTGTATATGAGTATTTATTCTTGGTGTCATTATTATGTGGCTGTAATTTTAATTAATTCCTTGGCAGCGTGTTGGTGATGTCTGCATGGAACGTTAAATGTCAAATTGACTTTCTTTGTCTATATACAGAAAAAGGAAATAAGTAACAAAGAGGAAGAAAAGTTCAACGGGGTGCAGAACCTTGTTAATATTTGTACTGTTTTGAAATCTTTCTTTATAAATTAGATTGCAAGGACATGATTAATACAAAGAAAGAATCTGTGTAGGAATGTATCGTTCCTGTGTATGTATTTAATGATGTAATTTTCAAAGAGTACGTTATACATTTAATAGTACTTTCTGTGTTGAAAGATTGTGAGGCTGACAGCTGCAGCCACACTACTGATGATCAGGTGGCTCTCTACGTTCGCCTTATGTGTATGTAGATCAGTTCTTCAGGCTTCGTTTACCTAAAGTGCCCATTTTCCAGTGCCCTTTCAATGGGAGAATGTCATGGGATTTTCAAAATCTGAGCATATGCATCAGACGTTTTCCTGCTTTTCAAATGTGCATTATGTCAGAGAGAGCTGCTTAGCTGGATTGTTACTGAAATAGCACTAAAAGTATAGATATCAGCTCTTCCTTCCTTAGCAGCAGCAATGGCAGGAGAGGTTGTGTGGTCCCAGGGGGTTGATTTCTGTCTTAAACTCTTCCTAATTCTGATTACATAACTGATAAGCCATTTCTACATACTCATGCTCTGAAAATTCTCTTCTAAATATAGCAGAAATGAATATAGGAACTAAGAAAGATATGGTATGCCAGGTGAATATTTTCTGTGACAATCCCCTGCATCTAGGATACTGTATATTTTTTGTCTGTTGCAGAGCTCATTAAGATCATAGAATGACCAAGGTTGGAAAAGACCTCCAAGGTCATCCATTCCAACCATCCACCTACCACCAATATTTCCCTATTCAACCATGACTCTCAGACTTTCCACTGCTTTAGAGCATTTTAGACAAAACTCTTGCTTCGTGCATTTTTGAGGTTTACCTTCCCATTCAACAAGTCTTGGAAAGGCTGCTGCTAACATGCTGCAAAAATATTGAAGCGTTAAGTAATCACTGCAGTGTGTTGTCACTCTGTTGTCACTTTGTAATCATTGTGAAATTGCTTAAATTTCTTCTGTTGGTCCAGAAAAAAGATTTGCAACCAAATTAAACAAGCTCCTAGGTACGCTTAAAATAGCGTAGCAGAATTATCAGTGTTGCTCTCTGAGGTTGTTGAAATATGGACTACTAGAATAAAACAGTACAATTTTCACATGTAGGTATTTGGCAGTGACTAATAAAAGGAAATTTCCAATTTCTTCTCAGAGAGGCCGTCCTGCTTTGATTGATTTTTCTCATGCTTGAATTTTTATTATCCAATTAAAATATTATATTCTTACCATCGGTTGAAATTTAATATAATAGATATAAAATACATGTTGCTGAAGGCCATTTAATTAACGCTAAAAAGTAAAACATACATACTTAGAAGACTAACCCATCATTTCATGTTGAGGAGAGAGCTTGAAAGTATTTTTTTAAAAATGCATGTTTTACATTTCAGCATGATGGAAATAGACTAATATTTAAACTTTTGTATCTAATCGTCATCTCGCATTTATATTGACAAACAATGCCAGAGCTGCCAATGGCTTTGTATAATGCTGATTGGAAACGAAAATGTTAGTTCTCACAGTAGAAAAGTGCATCCATATGGAATCTTTTGAGTGGTCTAGATAAGTATCTTCTGTATTAATGAAGCTCATTTGCATGGTAAACATTCTTATTTCGTGTTTTCCTTCTGCAGCGTCTTATCTCAGCCTTTCATTTGCAGAATAAGCAGGCAGCTGAGTATGGGATTCCTTTTCCTGTAGAAACTTTTGTGGTATTTTGTGGTTTGGTTTTGTTTGTCTTTTTGTTTATTCTAAGAGCATTACAGATCAATGTGCTAATACTTAATGAATTTCTCCATATGGATGTTCTTATTGTATTACAGCACATGGTTTAAAAAAGGCCAACGCAGGTGTATTACAATGTCAAAGGAAATTAAAAAGTTATTTCTTCAAGCTCTCACTGATCCCTTTCAAGATTCATGCAGTGGTTAAGAAATATCTGAAGAGGATTCAAGCCACAAACTTTCCTTGCAGTTCCTGAAAGAGCTGATGCCTTCGCATTGATTTCAGTGTAAGTGCTTACTTCATTGTTTTTTTAATAATTTCTGCAAATTCTGAGCCCCAGCTCTTTCAGACTTGATTATTAAGTGGCAGGTTCAATCTAAATTGATAATTTAATGAATAAATCCACAGACATACGTATGATCAGAGAAATACCTGTAATGGCAGAAAAACAGATCTGGCCCTATATGTCACTATCAGTAATCCCGGTTAATCGTGTTAGATTCACAAATGTTAAGAGGAACCATTGTGGTCTTTTAGCCTGGCACTTTGCCTAGCACAGCCCCTTGAGCTTTCATAATTAGGACCTGGACACAATGCCATGGAGGACTTAGTTCCTCTCCACAGGTAGGGGATGATTGTCCTGCACCTGGGAGCTGCATATAAAAGATCTGGAGGGTAGGAGGAAAAAAATGTATTTTGTATGTGGAAAATCGGATCATAGGAAATGTGATGAAAAGCCCATAAAAGTCAATGAAAGGCTACCAGTGACTTCAGTGGACCTATGATATATCAGCAAAGCACTTGGAGACTTGCTTAAAGGATTGTCTGTGTGTAAGGCCTTTTCCTCACTGGGGCTGCAGAACAGGCTGAGAGCAGTACTTCTCGTGCCAATAATGAACGAACTACCCACAGTTCCTGTAATTTTGCCAAACAGTAAAGCAATTTATGGAGGCTTATTTGATCTTTCATCAGTTAGATGAACCCTTATGTATGGAAACAGGCATCTCAGATTTCGGTGGAAGACTAAGGGTTTGATTTATAGCCTATGGAAATCAATTCAGATCTTCAGTAGGCTTTCAACAGTGACCCCAGGGAATTTTCGTCATTGACATAAGAATTGTAAAATTGATCTAATGTTTAAGAAAACATTTCTTCCTTGCTACCATGGAAAATGCTGTTTTTGTAATTTTGTATCAGCCTGTGAAATGCTTTACTCACTCTCTCTGAGAAATACGCTGCAAAGTAGGTCATAATCTGGGGCATCTGAAATATCAGTTGCAGTGACTCATGCATGCAGCAGCCAAGGGCAAGTTTCCCCCACCAGTGCACTCCGCAGATCTCCACTGCAGAGTCTTAAGACTCTTCACTGATGTCAGTAGGAACTTCACCTGTGCTGTAGGTACAGACTGTGCAGGGAAGGAAATGGAGAAGTGACTGCGGAGTGGGAAAGAGCACTAAAAAAAACAAGATGGTAACAAGTTCTTAAAGAAAGGTTGGGCTTTTCTAGCATAGTAAAGCACCGGATCTGTGTTCTGTTACAGTGGCATTTATTAGCTCTAGTGCTTAATGTTGTTAATTAGGGGAGGACAAAGAAGTCACACAATGAATAATAATTAAAAAAAAACCAAAAAAACAGGATCCTCTGGATCCCAGTCTTCCCATCACCTCATATTTTTGTGTGGCCAGATGAGATTGTTCAGGAGTAGAAAAAACAGTTTCTACAGCACCAGTTGAACTTGTAGTTTTGGCTAGATGCCTGTACAGATGCTGGGAGTGGAAAGAAGGACGGGAAATCAAGTTCAGAATCCATCAGCATTCTCGCAAGGAGAGGGCATAGCAGATGTTCTAGCAGCCTTGATGACCAGAAAGGTGGCAGGAAAGCTAAGAGGAAACAAAAACCAAGACAGAGACATTGACTCACATAGATTCTGAGCACGTTGCTCCTGTTGAATATTACTTCTGGAGAAAAAAACTACGTGAGGGGTAAGGGAGAGGAGAGAGAGTGCCATGGAAACTGGGCATCTACTGCCTTGAGTTCTGTCCACGAATAAGAAATTCTTTCTGCTCCCTGAGGTCCCCATTGCCAGTTGGAAGGACAACATGAATGCCTTTTTTTCAGCCACCTGATCACCACAGTGAGAAGCCTTAGCTTTCAAATAACTTGTCCACCCTTTGAAAATCTATCTTATCTCCAAAATATGTATCATGTAGGTGACAAATTAATTTAAAAGAAACTCTTCACTGAAGTTAGCGGTAAGTATTTAACTACCCACGCGGGGCTGGAAATTGCAAGTTTAGGATTATAGCTCCATGTTTTGTATGCCACGTTAGATTACAACTGACACCAAACACGAGTGACCTGAAGCTCTAGGTGCAATCAGAACTGATTGCATTGCAAGCACAGTCGCTTTGACAGTGACTTTTGAATTTTCTTGTTTGTTCTGAAGTGGAAGCTTTACTATCACTGTAATGTTAAGTGTTTTTGTTACAGTGTCCAGAGCGAATGTTGTTTCATTGGATACACAGCAGCTCTTTAAGAAAAGCTTAATCTTGCAAGTGGTGCTCAAGAGTAAACACTGCAAATTTAATTTACTTAAAAATCGCTTTCATTATTGGAGACAGATCAGTGGGAATGCACCAGTAAGCATTTTTCTGTTTCACAGCAGGTAAATAAAAGAATCTTTAATGCTCCTGTTTTGAAGGGAACATTGTTCTTGCAGTTCATTTTTTACATAATGGGGATCTGTCAGTTTTCCTCAGTTTGTGTTGGGTGTTTCTGAATGCTCTGCTGGCTGTAGCTGGTCAGAGCAACACCTGGAGCCAGCAGCTCCGTTATCTTGTCTTGGCAGCTCAGGTTTGTATCTTTGCCTGCTTCTGGCATTTCTGTACATTCTGTTACTGCTTTGCAGTTCACATAGGCATAACTCACTACTAAAAAATGTGTAATTCCCCTTTTCCCATTGCTTTATTTTCTCTTAGTTGTCAATCTACGTTTAAAATCCTCCTCTCTTATTCTGGGGTTGGACATTCAAGTGTAGACATTTCTGTTTTTTAAGAAATTCTCCAAAACATGGCATTTAGTGGCAATGATTAGCTTCTTGAGCTGGTTAGATGTCTTCTTAGACTGAATATCATTACTCTGTTGGTAGCTGAAGAAGCACTGCTGAAGTTGAACAGAAAATGCTTCAGTTCTCATCTGCTGTGAGTCTATAAAGGGAGACCATAACCTCTTGGGTTCAGAATAAAAGTCTTATAGGATCTGCATATTGTCTGTATAGGATTTTGAAAACTACTTGAGCACATCTGCATTGCCACTAATGATCTCTTGTGTCAATCATTTAGAACTTTTGGCTTTAAGGGAAATTTTACAGAATCCAACTGGTTTTGAGATTATCCCTGCTCACTGCAGGGCAGAAGCCATCTGTACATGTAGCAGAAATGCTAAGTCACAGCTTGAAGCAGTGGTTGTGCACCTGGTGGAAGGCAGGGCCAACCCAGGGGAGCTCAGGTGCACACAATGCAATGCACCTGAGTGACTGGAAGGGCTGGAGCCAGGATCCACCCCTTGCCAGACCTCAGTTAGGGGTTGGCAGTGGAGGTGGGGGTATCTCACTGGAGATCCCTGCCTACCTGAGGCCTTCCAAAGGTAAGCAGCTTTTTTTCCTTCATTTCTGCATCCTCAGTTGCTGTATTTGGGCTTTTCCTCATTTGCTGCAGCCAAAGATTTTGCTACCCCACTATTATCACTGTACTTTCCGTCACATTATAGCATTACAGTAAGGATGAAAAAAATGTTTCCTGTTGACAGGAGATTTAATAAGAGATGGAAAGCAGGAATCTACCTTGTTTGGAAATCTGGACGTTCAGAGATTTAGCTGAGTGTTGTATATTTCATCGTAAAGGTTTATGGCAGCTAACAAGTAGTGTGATAGGTCAGATGTACTCTGTGGGTAAGCAGGTGCGGAGATGCAACCCTTCAGGGAGTTCCACCCTGAGTAGCAACATAAAGAACTTTTGCTGGAGGAAGGCACAGTGAAGTGTAATAACCAACACTGCCATCTTGTGAGCAAAACCTACCCCTACATATTAGTTTAAGAAGCAGCAGTAATATACATATGTATGCTGGTTTATTTTAGGAGTATACAGGTTTTTCTGAGCCGACAACTTTTCAAAATGCCAGGAATTTGTATTGTTTCTCTATATGAATAGACTTCCATACTATCCACATCTCTTGAACTTGTAGAAGAGATTGCTGGGCACTGTAAACCAATCCCAGCTGTCCAATGCAGTAGTACATAGCAATATTTTACCTTACTGTGACCTTTCTTCTTTGCTTTCGTGTTGTCATTCAACAAGTAAGAGTATGCAAATTCACCATGAACGGCATTTTAGCAAATAGTAGACAATTCTAACTTACAAAGAATGATTTATGATATTATTTCTGTTACTCATTATTGGCTCCATTCCTTGAGATGATGGAGGAGCTATCTTTATTAATCTCAGCTAGCTGAAGACACTTCATCTGTGAGCTTTTTTTGAAGAAATGCATCTCAGTAACTCATGAAGGAAGGCATCTGGTCTGACCCATCAGCATTGCTACAGCTTTCAATATATTATACTTAATAACAAATAAACATCTTTAGCCAGAAACAGGATCCTGCACTGCAGCTTGATTACATCTGCAAAGAACAATGATTGCCCTGACTATTTGAAATAAAAACAATGAATGATGGCCTGCGAACATAATCTGCCATAGCGGTAAAATCCCCAATCCCCAACCCAAGGCATTATCATTGTTCCAAGGTGGTGTGTGCTTCCTATTGACTGTAGTAATTATCCCTCATCTTTGTCCCTAGTTGGGGAGAAAGTGAATGTGGTGGCAGTTTCCTCTGGAAAATGAAGTTGAACATTTCAAAGTAAAAATAAGATAAAATGTCTTCAAAAAATTAATCAGTCATTGGAGCACACAGTCAAGTGAAATAGCCTTCATGGATTTCTTCATGACGAGGCTGAATACTATCTGGGAGATCTTGTTTGGTCAAATGTAACTACTGTGCTCAAGTGGAGTGGATGTGAATAAAAATTTTCTGTGATTAGTTATGTTACTTGCTTCTAAATCCATTTTAAAGGACTAATTGCTACTTCTAAATTTAGTTTTAAGGAAAATCATTAAAAATGTACAAAGGAATTCTAAAGTTTAATACAACAGACTGAATCCTTTGATGTCAAACTTGTTTGTAACTTTTTTACATTAGTGGCCTTTGAGTTTGGAAGCTCTGTGTGATTCTCACTAATATTGGTTTGATGGTGTGGATTTGCACCAGGTCAGGCTTGATGAACCCCTGGATGATCGCACCTTGCACAGTACATGTAGCACCATTCAACTTCAAAGGCATCCTGAAGTCCTGTATGAAAATCTAATGATAATAGAAAAAGAATTTCTCTGTGCTGTTGTATTGACCACAATTTGTAGCCTTGCTGAATAATCTATTCAAGTGTTTTAGTTGTTTTTCACTGTTTTTCTTGTGACGTGGTTATTGTTAAGGTAGTGTTGTGTTTTAGTATAGACAGCAAATAATTTTCTTCGTTAGAACTTGATTAATTTATACACAAACACATACATATACAGTATATATAGCTGATGCAATATCCAAAGGGAAACAGAGTAGCAAAACAGACATTTTGGTGTGTTTGTTGTCAGAAAATGTCATGATTCATCTTTCATGAGCATCTGCAAATACGCATCTGCCAAATCTATTTTACTAAAAGCTTGTTTTCAGTCAAACATATTCTTACCCTTAGAGTACAACATTTTTGACTGACAAGTAGAAAAGGATTAATGATTACTTTAATGTCTCTACAGACTCACACATTCCTATTTTCTGCTCCACAATAGAAACAACTACCGTGATTCACTCCTCACTGTCACATGGTGGGAATGACTTTAATGTCTTTCCAGTTCTGTAAATTTTCTTTGAAGTGACAGATGGGGAACCGGCTATACCGTACAGGACTTAGGCAAGGACTCACCCTCAGTGGTAAACTTTGCCTAGTACTTTACTTTGTTACCAGAGTGTTGCATCTTAATCTGCATGAGGTGTTGCTAATGTAATGAAATTTGTTAAAATTGATGTAATTCTACTACCACTAGTAAGGTCTACAACAGTCCAATGCTTAAAACTGTAGTAACAGCGTATCCGATATCTTTCTCTGCATCTGATTTTGTCCAGCTCGTGCTCTAACATAGAGTTGTGCAATGAAATGGTAAGCCATGTTGTAACAGAATGAGTAATGCAAAGATTGTATTGGAGTATCAAACTGAAGTATTCTGTGGGAAGATAAAAAATTGCTTTGCCATTCTGTGATCACATTTAATCTCCCTACATTTTGTCGAGCATAAGAGGTTGCTACCAAGCTTCCTGACCAGTTTGATCCATAATCTGTTGTCCTTCATGAGGAGCAGGGGACAGAAGGGAGAAGGACTGAGACATGCTAAATCATCCTGTTACTTATTGTGACCTTTCGAGTCCTTACGTCTGAAATCAGCAAACAGCAAGCCCAAACCGAAGACGTTAAACTTCATTTAAGACCATTGAAACAATCCATGTCCCATGGCTAAGTATAACTCAAACATCATAACATGTATTCCTGCTATCTAATTTAAGACCTGGCTCACTTCAGAACAGAAATGAAATAACACCCTCAAGAGCACACCTAAATGTGGATAATGTGACATCATGGGTTGCTGTGAGAGTTATTTGATTGTCTTGCTGTAGATGATGCAGAAAGATCATCAATGACGTCCAAGTAACGCGTTGTAGTGTGAAGAGTTAGAGATAAAATATCTCAATTTTCTTAGTATTTGTTGACTTTTCCTTAAGGACACATTAAAGAGTAGAGTATTTCAGCTGATGAGTAAGACCTTTATCTGTAGATGTGCATGAGAAGCTGTGGTAATATGTTGAGTTCTCAGTCCATTTAACTTAATGACAAAATCACAGAAGACAACATGACAGCAGTGAGGGGAAAAGAAATCAACAATGCTATACAGTGGTCATGAGGCAAAAAAGATGCAGTCTTATCCACTGTAATTCACAGAGGCTAATGGAAGGACTAAGTCTAGAAAGGGTGAGGCATTTGTTTTTTCGTGTGTATTTACAACTTCAGGTAATCTCCAAAAGAGGTAAATATTAAAAAAAAAAAAGTTCTGGAACTGAACATTCAGTTCATGTTGCTGGCATGAGTTATCATCTGGGACTTAACACCAGATAGACAACTCTTCCTCACTTGCTGAGAAATGCATAGCTGTTGTGTTCAGCAGGTGTTTTCTAACAGATTTTTTTCTGGTCATTGTACCCCATCAGGGCAATGAGGTCATAATTAGTTGCTGGTAAAATTCAGACAGAACTTGTCCTCAAGAGGAAAAGTGGAGCCAAAATAATGGAGTCGTTGCACTAAGAGAAGGAAAAATATTGGGGAAGTTTATAGTCTATTTTGCAATAACAACTGGGTCAGGGTGTGTAAATAATGTTGTAGTCCACAAAAGCCATCGCAAAGGCTGTGCCCCTTCCCCCACTTCCTTTTCAGTTTTGTTCATTTATCTAGACTGAAGAAGACCATTCAAAACAGCAGCACAACCCTGTGTGGTTCATTTCTTTTCTAATGTGGGGTGAATTTCTGAATGCACTTTCTGCACTGGAAATGGAAATGTCCATTTATGCTTACATCCTCCCCATCCTGCAGCCAACCCTTCTGGGTCACATATTAGGGAGATGGTCTCCTGTATATAAAGGATAAGTGAGTTAATAAAAAATAAAGTACATAGGAGGCCAGAGTAAATGGAGCATATAATTTCTTCATGAACTGGTCTCTTAAGTTTCATTTTGCAGGGCATCATGATTTTCTGCATATTTATGAAAATACGAGATAGTGAACTTGACGCTTAATGCAAAACCTACTTAGCAATTTTCAGTAAGGCTGTATCTAAACATTTTCTCTGTCAGAAAACACAGCATCTCCTATAGGCGCTACCAGAAGAGACAAAAATAATGAAATTTTCCTGTTAGGACATTCTGTAATAATGTAAAACTTATTTCAAAACCATTTGTCTTACAAAACAAGTTAAATACCAGTTGGTTCTCTTTGGTTACATGCAAACACAGGCACTGTCAAATGCTTGACTGCTAGAGACAGAGTATTATGCTCCAAGAATACCAGTTACATAAGACTAATATCACTGTCTGTACATAGTAAAGTACAGCTATTAAGAAAGATGGGCAAATACTAGCTTTTGAAAAACTTTCGGGATAAAGGTGTTTCTTCCAGCATCTAAATGATGTTTTCAATTTTAGAGCTCTAAAGCAGTTTATAAAGATAATTAGGCATAAATGTCCCCATTTCACAGCTGTGCAAACAGAGGGAAACAGTTCTGTAACCTATTTACCAAAATCTTACAGAGGTAAGCAAATCTTGAGGCACCAGATTGCAAGCACTGGTTCATTAAGATCTCTTTTGTATATCTTCCTTTTTTTTTTTTTTTAGCTAAATGAATTAATATTGATCTTTCAAAGGAACAAAAGAAATCCTTGGTCTCAAGCTTTTAATATTATGTGTTTCAGTTCTGTGTTGCTTCTGCGTTTCTTTGATAAGCCATAAGCATCAAGCAATTCAGTATGTTTCAATTCACTCCTTTCTATCTCAGAATACCACAAAAATTCCAGTTCTGTCCGTGCAGGCGTGAAGTGAGAGCTACCTGGATATATCATTGCTATAGCATGGTACTCTAGCATGGTCCAATGAACTACCCAGGTACTATCCTAACCACCAGTTGCCAGGCTTTCAGAATAGGTGCTAGCAAACAGATATGTTCCACAGTTTTCAAAGCAGACAGCATATAGTCTCCTGCGTTAACAATGTCTCCATGACAACTGCTTTATAATTCATGCCACATTATATATAACTTTGTTGTTAAAAAGAAGGCCCTTGCAAAAAACTAACAAGGGCCCGTCCTTAAAAATTAAATGAATCTGAAAGATTTCTTAGCAATCAATTAACCATTAAATAAAGCTTAAGGGACATTAGAGCAGCAAGAATGACAATATTTATGGCTTTGATGTGATCATGAAATCTCATTCCCCGCTTCTCCACCATTCTCACCATTGCAAATCCCCGTAATTGGTACTGATGCAACATTTCAGTCAATAGCTATAAAAGGGAATGAGGAGCATAAAATGGCTTTTTGGCATTGAATGAGTAAATAAGATCGCACAGTGCTTTGTATTCCAGTATTTTTTGCTAATCAGTCTTGTTTTAACTTACACAGTTGAATGTTTGAGGGATATCAACGGGTTTGTGGCCTGGCAGAGGATAGAATCATAGCAAAGATAACAAAACAAAAGTTGTCTAGTGTTGTTCAGACAATTAGAAATATTAAAATGCCCTTCTCAGCAGTGTTGATTCAAAAGCAAGTTAGCCAGTCAAATAAAACGGAAGGTATAACACTAACAGACATTCTTGCAGTGTAATTTCAGTTCTGTAAATTCATCAAGACAGTAGATGGATAGATGAGTAGAGAGAAGGAGAAACAGCTGAATGCCAAGTGTTTACTGGCTAGGTCCTGATTTAAGAATCAGAATAAGGAAACAGCAAAGCCTGCCAACCTTAACGGACGGTGGGTGTCCTGCTTGTTGTTCTAGCATCATTGGTGTCTGCTTATTTTAATCTAGAAATTTCATTTTAAATGCCAAGGCTAGGAGGTACTGGAATGCAGGTCTTGTCTCTTTCTATGGCCAACAGGGAATAAGAACCCGTCTTATGATGGGCAGTCATTTTTATGGAGATTTTTCTTATTTGAACTTGTCTTCTGCATGATGTAAAAATGGAGATATTATAATCATTCTTTTCAGGTCTAGGGTACAGAAATGATACAAGATATCAAGTAAGTATTACTAGTTGACAAGTAAAACGCTTTGGTTGGGTGACAAACCTTAAGGTCTGTTAAAGAAACAGTAAAGCAAAAAAAACACTTCCTGAAATAAGAAGGTCTAGTTCAAATCACTGCAGCTTCATTATGAGTCTTTTTGTTGACTTAAGCTTTTAGTTGTAAGCTAGTAGCTACCAAAAAGACAACCTTAATTCCCCAATGAGACCTGCTTAAGAATCAATGACATTAGTGCCCAAACAACAGCAGCTGTGCGGAGCTAATCCAAAAGCGAGGTGCAGTTATATTAGAAGCACATGATGGCTTTGGCTCTTTTCCAGGTATCTGGTATGTTTACTGCATCTCCTCCAATGGATGAGAGAAGAATTGAAGTTAAATATGCAGCAGTAGTTCAAAATGGGACTGATTTCTTACATTCTTTGGGGCTCCAAGGTATGCAATGTTATTTCAAGACTTAAATGACTCAGGAGCAGAATTTAAGTTTGGTTTACAGAGTGAGAGAGAGTGATGGATTGTTAATAGATTAAATCTGGTGCTTAAGTCCAAGGAATTGAAGGAATTCTGCATATTTTACCTGTTCAGGAATTTCAGGGGGCATATACTAATTATACTGTGGAGCTGTGTTTGTATTGACTGTTATGCTCCTCAGTAACTGGGACCTGGGCTTGTGCAGGGCACTCAGAATTCAACAGCAGAAGAAAGAGAACATATTGTACAGCAGAAGGACAGCTTAATTTTCTGCAGCTAAACATGATAAGAACTCCCATCCTTTTTTCTTTCCAAGTAACATCAGACAAGCTCCTCTCAGAATATCCTGCAGCATTTGTGGTCAAACTTCTACTTTCAGCTCTTAGCAAGAGATTGCACTGGAAATACCTTAAGGTAGTACTTAAGGAAATAGGGAAGCAGCTGTACACAGGTGCTGGTGATAATGGAGTGAAAATGGGGTGGGGTGTACTTTCTGGTTGACTATTCCAATTACAGTGGCTGGGGCCTGGGTTAGGTAACGACTGCAGGTTGGATCTTGCAGAGGCTGACTTTTTCAGTTCTCTTTTCTAGTTTGATAGTGTTAATTTCTGGAAAATATTTATTTCCCTTGGTCATGTTATTCTGTCTTCCAACAATTTATCCAGCCCTGTATGCCTATTCTTTCTCTCCTATCTGCAATCTATATAGCTCTGGCCTCCTGTTTGACATACTTCTTGTACATTGAATAATTGCCCGCTCAATTATTTGTTTTTCCTCTTTACACTTAGAGGTGCTGGTATGTGGAATAACCTTTCTATCTCCTCCTCTTCAACTCTTGTCTTTCATTTTGATTTCTAGGCTGTATGCTGTCTGAAAATAGCAATGTTTAATAAATAATAGTAAAGGGAATGCACATCCATCCTTAAGAGAATTAAACAGCTCAGGTAAAAACTGAGACACTGCTGCTTCTGCAACAGCCGCTAGCCGTGCTCTCTCTGAAGTTAGCTAAATAGTTCTCATTTTTAGCGTGTGTGGAAGAAACTGAGCAACAACACACATGAAGTTGTTTACTTTCCATTATGCTGGCAACCCTCAGTACATATATATATATATATATATCTCCTTGTGGCACAGTGTAAATTCCTTTCAAGATGCCATTGAAGAGGGATTTAATCTGTACAGATCCCTAACAAACTGAAGCACAGTGGATTTATTCATTTAAGAGAATTATTCATTTAATTTTCACCATTTTAGTATTTATATTCATTTACCATTCATTTATTCTCTTCATTTTTATTCATTTATTCAGTTATCAAATATTCATTTTAATGGCTTTCATTATCACTACAGTAACCGGGGGGACAGATTTGCAATAATTTTATTCCTTAAATAGGTTTATTCTTGGAAAATCTACAAAGCAGGGAAAGACCACTTGTTTTCAGGTTTGTTCCCTTTTCCTTTTCTCAGAATTGCTAGTTATTTTTTTCTTGTTTCTTTAGAGCCTCGCTAGCGTTCTCCTAAATTCTTTTATTTGTTTTATGGCAGCAGCTCAATTTCCTTATTTTGGACCAAATGCTCGTCTGATGTAAATTACTGGAATCAGAGCACGTTATTTGGTGCTTTGGGCACTGATTTAGTTTGCTTGTTCCTTCATGTATATTTTTTCTTTCCCGTATATGATAGCTTTGTGTTCTGTAGCTGAGAATTTGCTCTATCAAAGAGTGTTATTGTGCTCTTTGTATCTGTTGTAGTTACCATGGAAATTAATAGGAGGCATTACTTCTGGAGCAACTTATGTGTATGCCCTGTGCTTCTGATTTAAATTATGGCCCTTCAGTTTTCGCCATATAGACTGGTAAGTGTTTATGCAGTTCAGCTTCTGAAGTGTATTACTGGTTATCATAAAGAATGTCTGTGAGTAGTGAAATGTTATCCTTGGTAATGGATACTCACAGATGAATACGTGCCTGATTTTGGTGAAGGAGTACGTTATCTTTGGTTTTTTCTGCCCTTCTATTTTCACTGAACCCTCCATTTCCCGTGAAGGTATTCCATGACTATTTCAGTGCTTCTCTGCATTACAGCTTTTTAAAAAACAGTGGCAGTTTTTAGGTTCCCACTTCTTAATTTTTCCTTTTCTAATCAACCAGGGTATTTGAAACTTTCTCTGTAACCTGTAAGCAACTCTAAATTCAAGCTACCCCCTCCCTACAACTAGTCATGGTTTATCTGCGTTCTGAGTTGTAGCAGAAACTTTGGTGCTGTTTCAACAGTAGAAATCCAGTTGAAATGGTTTACCCCTACATCCTCATTGACTGTATAGCACCTGCGTTCAACACTTAAAAGTTTATTTTGTATTTATTGAATCAGAAAAGAATAAAATCACCCTTATTGTAAGAAAGCATCACGGACTGGGTATTCCCTGCTATTGTATATTCAATAAACCAAACTGGCTCGGATATTTACATTCTGAAGGTTATCTTTGTTGCCAGAAGAGCTAGAACTAATTTCCTTTACAATGAGATCTTGAGTTTGTAGAATACGTTGTGACCCTGCAGAAAACCTCTTCCCACCCCACCTCGAGGCTGCAAGTCTAATTTTAAGAACCGCTGCTCTGGAGGCTTTTTATCAGCTCCAAAAATGTCTTATCTCCAGTTGCTTTCAGCTGCATAATAAGAGGTCATTTGAAATAGATAATGCCTTCTTAAGAGGCCATAATCTAAAGCTCACAGTTGTCAGTGGAAAACATCCACTGATTTCGGGGAGAGTGGATCTCTGTATTTATTCCACAATATGCAGCGTATGCTTAGTAATTTTAGTAAGAGTTAGATAGAAAGAAATTGGACTGCCTATTGAAGCCAGACAGAAATATTCAGGTAGCATTTACTTCACAGATAAAACCCTGAAAATCATGTGATTCTAAATATTTTTGCAGTAGTGTGCCTCTGATTAACCTTTGAATGAGAAAGAAATCCTTCTTCTAGCTGACCTGTCCGGCTGCTCCTGGCCCCACAGCATCCCTGCAGCCACGGAGGGGAAAGCCCCATGGAAAATCTCTTGTCTTCGTATAGCAGAACTTCCTGAAATCAATTTCTTGCCAAAGAAAATGATGAAAATGTAAATGAAATTAGGAGAGGAAGTAGTTTATAGTTCCTTGCATCTCATCTTGCTGTGCAGTGTTTGAATGAGTTTTAAGTCAGAGAGAGCCCCCCCACGCTTCAAGCAGACTTCAGTCAGTGTGAAGAGGGCTGATGTGTGCTCCAACCCTCTGGTGTATGTACATTTTTTCATAAAATCTGAACATTAACCTGATGGCCTTTAGGCATAATACTTTCTGAAAAATTTAAGTTTGCTGTTTATTACTTGCTTTCCAACTCTAGTTCCTCTTGCGAACACTACAGGGACCTCATTTAATTCTGGGGCTATATTATCTTCCTTCTTTATTAAGTTTCTTCAAATATACTGCCATGGTCTAATGTCTTCTCTTGTCAGCTTCATTCCACTTTATACATGTGAAGGAGACTGTATTGGTTTCATTTCCTTGCTCTGAAAACTTTATTCAAAGCCTGCTTTGACTTTAAGGCTTGTCAGCTTATCGTTCTGTTCTGTAGTTTTTATATTTCCTTTATAAGTTTCTATGCTTGTTTGGCGTGATATACAGTTGTTTTTTTTTAAAGTCATTATTTAATTTTGTTTATTTAAATCTAAATTGAGATACAGCAGAATTATAGGTGATCTTGGTAACTCTTTCTGGTGTCCTGCAAAGGGCGATACTTGCAGCGACACAAAAGAAGTTCCCAAACTTGGACAAGAATTAGCTTCCTTTTTAGGAAGCGAGTAAAACTGGCTATAAATGGCAGCCCAGTCCACTGGGGTGCCCCAAATGTTGTAGCCATAGACACTGAGTACTTCTCAACTTCGTGTTGAGGTACAAATTATACCTCTCAAATCAGTTTCTGTATTGATTCCCCCAACACTTCCACTGTAGCATCTTTTTACCTTGATGGCAAATATTAGTGTTGCAAGAGAGGTGCTTCTGAGAGGAAGCTCTGCTGTTATATCCAGTTTTGCCTGAAGTATTGTCCTGTCTAAAGAGATAAATTTCATCCTTAAACTTTGTTTCTGCACTGGCTCCATGAGGGCTTGTTTTGCACGTTTTGCCTGAGCCGACCATTTCTTCCTCACTCTAACCTGTATTATTAGAGGAAGGCTTGCTGGGTTCTGTGTCTTCATCATGCGTGGGAATAAATGAACATCTCTAAGTAAAATTCACTGGGGAAAAAAATGTTAAGTGTTGAAAAACTGGAACTGGTACACACACAGACCTCAAATGTTCCAAGAATACATTATAGTAAAGAAATACAACAGAATTATCTCATTCAGAGCCAGCTTAAGACAGCATTTTAAAGAACAAGTAGCTATCTGCCTATGCACTCTACAAGTGCGTAGCTTGCTCGGAGCAACCTGTTAAACAAAGTCAAGTGTGCAATACTGATACCAAATCAATTACAGCCACTAATGTGTGATACAAATAGAAAGCAGAAATATTGAGTTGTCTAATTTTCTTCACAGGTGATAATAAATTCTTAATTCCAGCTTCTGAAATTAAATAGTTTGCTAAGGTTCAGGAGAGAACGCATCTTAACATTTTCTCGGTGTTCCTACCATGTTGAAGTTGGATTATTAATGTTTTAGAGTAACTTTTGAATACCCAGTGTCATACTGATCTAGCAGATCTTCATTCTTATCTGTCAAGATCTATCACCCTTGATATCAGGATGTTTCTTGCGTAAATAGGAATTACTAATGAGATGTAGAACTCTGCATCTCAGATGATTCACAAGGGTTTACTAGGGAAAAAATAAATTGACAAGCACAGGAATTATCATACCAACTGACAGGATGTTACAAGCAGTATTTCAGATATTGTGGTGATTTCTCTAAGGTGCTTTTCTCTGTTGATGAGCTACTAACATTAACTGTTACAAGTAGTTTCAAACTATACCTTTGCTATTACAATGCACTGTACTAGCATCCTTGCAAAACAGGCTGGGTATAGGAAACTCTGAGGGTGAAACAAGGAGAGGAAGAAAGGCGAGGAACAGAGTCATCCTCTGCAGAGCAGCACTAGAGCAAGTGGAAGTGTGGGTGGAAGGCAGAGAAGCATGCCTGGGCTGCAAAATGACTGTAGTTACTCCTTTCTCCCTGGACATGCTTGCCCACAGGCAAAGCTTCATTGCCTTCTAGCACTGATTGTTGTAGGGAGTAACCATCGTTACCAAGTGTTGTAAAGTCAAATGGCAGAGGTCTGTCTAATTTTTGTTCCCATAAAGAGCTGTGCGGACAAGACACCTTCTGCAACACACAGCTATGCTTTTCATCTGCGCTGTGCATTTAAAGCAGCATATTTTCATGTCACAGTAGGTAGGACTGATCATATATTGATATGTATGTGTGGAAGTTGAGCACTGCTGTATGTATGACTTGGCATGCATTCACAGGAATCATACTGGAAATTTGCTTTCTTCAGAGTCGGTTGCTTGTTTGTTTACAGAGAGTAAGCGCAAAGGATGAGCACTAGAGATGGCTTCAGGCAAGGGCAGATCTAAAGAAGAGGATAAATCTGGGGCCATCTGGTGTGTCAGCTCGCATGGAAAATCAAGGAGCTTGAATGCTGGGCCACATCAGTGACACCTACTAGAAACTGATGAAGATGAGAAGGAGGATTTGAATTTGTTACTGTTGTTGGATTCCTACAGTATTTGGTCAAAGAGAATGAAAGTAAGTACTATTCCACCTTTTCATGCACAAAATAATATATTTAAATTTTTTGTCATGGCTGTGGAGGACAGAAAGCAAAATTAGCATTTGTTTTTAACAATTTATCTTATAAAGCTGGAGAGTCCCATGCTACTGTGCTGATGCGGTAAGAGCATGGTGGTGTAGCTATGCATAAAATGAGAACTGATGTACTACAGCTAACAATATAATCTGGATGCTGCACCCTGACAGCTGTCTGTATAATTTAAATGCTGGAAGTTTTCATCTGAGTAGTTATTCTCTAAAAATTGGTTCGGAAAAGATGTTTTTTTGGGTTTCCTCTTGTGTGAGAACACTTTACATTTTGGAACAGGAACAATCATATTTCCAGCCTGTTGTAGAAATGGCATTTTAAAAAGCTTTATTTTAGGATTTAGCTCAAAAAAAACAGGAGTAAAGAAATGTAGCTCGTCTCTAAATAAGATTTTTTTTTTCCATTGGCGACTAAAATGTGCTCTTAGAAGAGATAATACCTTCAGTTATTCGTAATCCCAAAGGTTTTCCAATAGAGAAGCAAACGGAGTTAGAAGAAAAGAGTGTATCGAAAAGTACAAACAATGAAGAGGAAGAAAACACTTGTAAACTCCTAAATTTTGCAAGAAGATGAGTGACTGACAAAAGTGTCTGATACTCCAACTGTATCAAATTAAAATGAAGGCCATATCATGATGCTATCTATTGTTAATGAAGAGGCCACAATTATAGAAAGACCACTATACTCACTGCTGAAACAAAATGATCCTGTCTGCAGACCTTAGAGTAAAATGAGTGGCTGAACTCTGGGAACGCTTTGCAGGTGCTGTGCTGTTAATGTGCCCAGTGAACACTGGGCAGGTGCTGAGGTGTTACTGCCACCTCCCGCTGGGGTAAGGCGTGTGTGGCTGGTGGTGGCACAGCTGAACTCACAGCTCTGTGCTATGGGTGATTTATTCAGAAGCTTTCCGATAAAATCAGTGAGCATTTCTAGAACGTCAGTGACGTTTTCTGCTCGGACAGCTTGATGGGGTTCAGTTTTCTTTGTCTGTAATTGCTCCCTGTTGTTTAAAAAGGATAAACATGTATGTAGAACAGGTGAATATACTCATGGAAAATGACAGAACGGCTTGAGATGGAACTAGATGATCTTTGAGGTCTCTTCCAAGCGCCCTGCCGTGATCAGGGTTGCCTACCACTAAATCAGGCACTAGATCAGGTTCCCCAGGGAAAAACGGAGCTGCACAAACAGGCTGCCCTCCCCACTCCCAAATTATACACAATTAAGAGTTTTAGAATATCTGGTAATATGGCTCAGATCGTACTTGATTTATCTGTTGTAATACTATGCATCTATAGGACTGTCTTCGGATCCATCATTAATACTCAGTGCTTTGCTGCACTTCTAGCAGGGCACTCTTTACAGGGTGGGACTTCGAGGCTTGTGCCTTTAAGTCTAAACATCAAAGCTTTGGCCACAGCTATGGTTTTCTAGGTTTCTAGGTCCAGCTGAGACTCAGGCCCTGGATCGTCTGAACCAAATGCGTGTGGAAATAAAAACTTCCTTATTGCTAACCTTAAAATAGGTTTTCGTTATTTACATATTTCACAGTTTGTGAGAAGTCTCAGCTTCTCTCTCAGTTCTGCTGTGTCTTACTTCAGGATTTTCTGATATAAATAACCTAGCACATGTGCACCGTAACATAAAATGTGTTACGCGGGTTTATTTCTAAGCTCTCCTCAGATATAAAGTACGTGTTTTTTAGTAATTTACCTATGTGTGAATATCTATCATTGAACTGACTCTATTGTAAGGCTAAAAGGCTAAAAGTCCTAGGCCTTCTTGACAAATCCCTGACATGAAGTTTGGCAGTGTGGTGCAGATAACCTGGATCTGTCAGCTCTGTTGCAGTGAATGTGTGAGCGCATGTTTAGCTCTTTCCCAGGCGTGACACAGTGTGGAAGTACCGGGCTCTCCAACAGTCTGTCAGGAATTCAGTCAGAAATGTGTGAACCTCAGAGAGAGAAACCTTGGGCAAAATGTTGTGGGTTTAGTGAACGGCATTTCCTGAGAAAACTGCTCCGTTGAAAAAGTTTTCCAGTCTAGTTCTGCTTTTCATGAAACTAAACGTTCTGGGTAGTAAACTGTTGGATAATAAATTGGTATACATTGTAATTTACATCAGAGCGGACTGTGACAGTGCAATATCTTTGCTCTTAGGGCAGAGAGAACTTGTGTCCAGAGCAGAGAAGTGCAGGGGCCAGCTCTGTTGCTGTTACGCCCCTCCGTGTTGATCCACAGTTGCATTGGACTTTGAGAATTTTGGCTACGAAAAAAGAAACAAAATTTAATGCTGTCCCAAGCACTGCATTTCTCATCTTCAGTTTTTGAAGATGCGGTTGTCCTAGGCTGTTGAGTTCTCTTATACAATATTTGTCAATACAGATTCTTCTGATTATTAGAATTGTAGTACGCTAACATAGTTTCACAGTTTATAGAATTTCATTCTGTGCCAATGTAAATAAGGAATAACTTGTCTGAGAGTCCAAGGAATTACACTTCTTGTTTTATCAGTGCAAGTAAAAAGGAGAATCAAAGCCTGTATTTGTTTTTTTTTGCCTGGCTTAGCTTTCAGGGAATTTCCAGATGCTGTAAATACCATAAAAACAAAATCCGCACTCTAACATTTCTAACATACAAAACAGCAGAAAAATAAGGATTTCTTCCTTAGTTTCTTTGTGGCTTAGCATATATATGAAATTAGTAAAGGACTCCAGAAGGATATGAGAGAACTCTACCCAGGGAGCGCGTAAACAGTGCCAAGCAATTGGTGTTGTGCTGTGTTATTTGCTGTGCCCCATTTCCACAGACAAACAATTTCTGCCGCCAAAAATACATGAAAGTTCAGAAATTTCAGAAGCCCCTGTGGTGCAGTGAGTTGTTTTTTTCCTCTTCTGTTGTTCAGTGGTGCTCTTAGTTTCTCCTAACTAGTGCAAGCATAAATCCTTTTTTTCCTAAAGGGGATTTCTGTTCTTTGAGATGAATTTCTTTGAATTTCAGCAGGCTCATATTAAAGAATCTGCTACCTGCTCCCATTTTCAGTTTCCCAGAGACTTTATCCCCTTTAACTTCCAGGTCTGAGGGCAGGGGAGATCCTTGTGTTTTCAGTTAGTACTTATTTTCCGGTGCACGTTGCTTTAGATAAGGATCAAGGATAATAAGTTGGTAAGAAATGTTTCTTTTTGTATACTGTACCTGTAGCTGATGATTAAGGAAAGCCTGTGTTTGCAATTGTTTCTTGTCTATAGAAAGGGCTGTTCAGGTCCTCTTCCCATCAAGTATTTACTTCTCTTTCTCTTTAGGCAGATAAATAGACGTTTCTGTTCCTGTAGGAGAGCAGCGTTCCTCCAGGACGGATAGGCTGACTGCACTGCAGGACAAACACCTCTGTGTTCCCTCTGAAATCCTAAATGGTCTTTTCTGTAGAATATCTAACGAGCTATATGTAACAAGTTGTACTGATCAATAAGCCTGAGCCTCACAAAAACTGTTTTTCAACTACTTAGGAAGTATTTTAAATACATCTTTTGAAAGCTAACTCAATTTAGAGCACAATATCTGCTCCTGTCCCCACATCTCTAAGCCCATCAGAAGACTGAAAATCCAGGACAAGTCCAGTGCAGTTTAGAAGAGTCCACCATTCTTTTGAACAGATTTTTTTTTCTTTGCATTTAGCAGTGTTCCTTTACACACTGACCTCCAATACTCCCCTGGCATTATCCAGACTGCTTTGGGTCTGGGGAACTAAATCCAGGAGGTGGAGTCCTCAAAGCAACTGTTGGAATATGCTCATGGCTCAGTACAATTCAAATACACTGTTGCACTGGAGTCTGAATTTAGCTCAGGACCCAAGCCTAAAAAAAAAAAAAAAAAATTCACATGCATTGTCCATTTTGTCCAACTGTAATGTTAATGGCACTGAAGATTTGGATAGACCCAAGGCACTTCCTGCAGAAATTTAATCACAGGATTACGTTTCTAGTTTCTCTTTCTCACTCAGAGGTCACTGAGGTCTGCTGTGGGCGCTGCTGGTCCTAGCAGACCCTGACTTGTGGTTGGAGCAATTTAATAACTGAGTTTTTCCTGGTTGTTGGATTTACCTAAAGGCAAAGATTTCATAATGGTATACACCCATGTTAGCCCAGCTTCTCATGTACAGTGTATTACATAAATAATGCAAGACTTACAGTCTCCCAAATCCTTTATCAGCTGGTAGCACAATTCTTCGAAAATCCCTTCCTAGCTTATGGTAATATGTTACTTTTTGTTGTGAATCCACTCAGGGCTTTGCTAACAGCTTTGAGGCGGAAGACAAACTATGAATATAGAAAGAGTAGAGATTTTGGGGGGACGCGGATTAGATGGGCCTTCAATATAATTCAGTGTAGAAGAGACTCAGTGAAAGGCCGGGAGGTAAAGTCACTGCGTGCAGGGTAGACTGCATGACTGCACTTCTTTCAGTGATAATGTTTATCCCAGCTCTGCTGCAGTGCAGCTTGGGACAGTTCAGATACAGTACTATAAGTCAGCTGTACTCTGTAGAGCTGTCAGTGTACTTCATCTGCAGATTTTTGTCCACGTGAAAAAGTCTACTTTGAAGGTACGCAGCATGAGTTGTGAAAAATCACCTGTTTGCTATCAGCAAGTTACTGATGGGGAAACTTTGTATTCATATGGCAAGGAAAGCTCTATTCCTAGCAGAAGTTCCAAATGGTTGTAGGGAGACCAAGCTAGTAAAAGCGTATTGTGGTCCAACCAAGACTCAGCTCTGCTTCACCTGGCTAGGTGTGTTTGGTTGTCTTGTGGCTTGCAACATGTGCACAGATAAGTAGAATGCAAAAAGATACAGTAGGGAGTCAAGAATGAGCAAGGTTTTGTGCTGCTTTTCTCCAATAGTAAAAGTCTTGCTATTAAAATATAGAGTCTGGCCTTCTGCTGCATTTTTGTCTTGTTTTTCTTTGGCAGACATTTATTAGTTTTTATCCTAGCACTTACAGTGCAGTGCTAGGATTGAAAACCAGCATACAGAAATAAAAGAAATCCTGTATGTTGGGGTATGCTTCAGGTGGGCTCCAAAATCCCTGTCCTTAATCTCCTAACGCAGTGGCACAGCTGCGTAGATGGGCCTCAGTACTGAGAGAAAATCCCATACAGCTGATGAATTCAGTTTGAGAATGAGTCGCACCTGCATGCATATGTAAATCGTTTGCTGTTCACATGGGGAGATACATCTGTATTTAAGTCGTCTTTTCTCTCCAGCATTTCACCCTTAAAGAGTTCTGCTGAGTTAGGAGTTGAAGGGAGATTGGCATTCCTCCCTGAGTATTGCTGATGATATTTCTGAACTTTTGGATGGTGCTGTCGTTCAGGCATGATTAAGTGGGGCCATTCTCTGCTAGGAGGTGAGCAGCACCTACTGACCAGCTTGTAGGATTAGCTGGCTAGAAGCTCTGCACGAACACACTGTGAGGTAAGCTTTCTCTTATTCTAGGCTGGGGAGAATACGTTATTTCTTTAGTATACACTGAAGGCTACATCAGAAATTAGTGTAAATGTTATCCCTCCCATGGTTCATCCAAGCACAGAAATGAGAACAGTATCATGCACTTCATTAATAGCTCTTGTTCTTTGTGATGTAGTGATAACCCACCATTCCAGCAGCACGGAGGGAGGGACTTTTGGGAAATACTTTCAAGAATTATGTGAGTAAGGAGGGAGGGGGGTGGGCGGGGAATAATTTTTTGATAATGTTTCACAAACATTTTCAGGAGGAAAGCAGTACTTATTCATAAATATGCATTGCACTGCAAATGATCTGTAAATAGCCTCCCGTGGCTGATTTGGGTTTGAAGCTTAGGGAGGGTTTGGGGGCATTGGGTAGGAGGAGCTATTAATTTTTATTTGAGATATGTCTTAAAAGGATTTTAAAAAATCTTCTTTCATCTGAGAACATTTCTCTTTCTTTAATTGGTCACCACTGACACAGCTGGTTAGTAAAAGCGGAGTTGTGGAAGCAATAACAATTAGCACCGTTAGCTCTCTGCGTCTAGAACATACAGTTTATCTCACTGCTTACCAAGGAAATTATTTCCTTTCTCAGGTAAGCGCACCTAATCAAATAACTTGCTAGATCACGCGGTGAATCTAAGGAATTGCTGTGGAAACAAGTTTAAGGGCATGAAACTAGAAATGCGTACTGGGGGTAAATTTACTCTTGGGAGTATTTCAGTTGAATCTGAGAGGGATTATGTAGGGTAATAAGCTCTGAACTTCAAGGAAAGGTTCTGCAGGACTGATCCCAAAGCATACTCAGTTTCAGTCTTCAAATAAAATCGTATAAATCTGTAGTCAGGGGCTTTTAATAAACATATTCTATGCCATAAATTACTTTCTGAGAAGGATTTTTAGAGACATAATTTTACAGCATTGACCTCCAATAAACTCGTAACATTCTATCATGTTAAATGTATATTTAATAGTCTCAAACCTTTTATTTTAGAGATCCGCTGGGCCTGAAGGACTTAGGACTGCAACAACCTATTATGTCAGCGGATATTTAGAGAGGCTTAAAAAATGCAGATTATTGACTTTATTATTGATGCAGAGGAGCCATTATAGCCTATCAGGCAATTAAATGCCCTTTTATAAAGAACTCATTGCATGGACACTGAATTTATGGGAGTGATGAAACTTAATGGCTCCACAGAAACGATCACATCAGGTCTGAAACACGTTAGGGGGTATTAGTATTAATTTTCACACTCATACCTGTAGTAATGAGAAATTTAGGAATTTTATAGAAATTACAAATATAAAATGTAGCTATAGAAGTAACTGTATTTAAGAAAAATACTAAAGGGAAAGGGTCTTGCATCATTTCCTCTTTTTCTGTGAAAGCATGAAGTTAAACTAGCCCAGTGAGAACAGATGGCCGTGATTCAAGAGTTTTTGTAAATCCAGAATGTGTCAGATTCAAATTTGCAATTTTTAATTTCATTTCTATGTTTCATTTATAAACATTTAGCCATAGTTCATCTTTTTCTGGTATAGCCATAATTTTACACTGGTTATTCTGAGACTTCTTTTTATAGCTAATGAAGGATTTGGGGTTTATCCACATACATGGTGGCACTGAACCTGGAAATTGTTCTGTGATCTTCACTCAAGTCCCTGTAAATTCAGTACTAAAAACAGCTTCACTGTAGTGTCTTCATTTTCAAGGTTTTTTCCTCTTCGAAGTATGCGTGCCTCTCCCTAGACGTGTCCCCACGTGTTCTACAACCCAGATACGTTGTGTTTGTTTTTTTCAAATACTCAGGAATTTAAAACTATTTGATGATAAGTGTGAAGCCAAAGGGAGTAGAAAATATGACAAGTGCCTAAAAAGAAACACCCCAGAAGAACGTAAGTTTTCACACGTTTCCTACTTAGGGTCACACCTCACATTTCTGGAGATGAAGCTGCTTCCTTGTTAACAGTGGCTGTGTTGTTAAAATCTCTTAGTTGGCTCTCTCAAATAGTGAACTCACCTGCAGTCTCTTAAGCATCTGCTAGCATATAGCCCTTCAGCTGGGCTTTGCTAAAGTTCTAGATGATTAGGATTTTACGCTGCATGTGTCAAAGGGCTGGCTTGAAGCAGGTGTGTGCATTTGCTTTTTGGGACTCTGAAGTTGCAGCAGGTCTTTTGCATCTCCATGCTCCATTTTCTCTTTGTGGGCTGACTGTAATGAGAATCTGAATTAAAGCTTGAACGTGTAAGATGTACAATATCCCTAGACATTCATATTCGTATTTTATCCAGGTCCATGTAACCAACAGCAGTAGTGACTATGCCTCTAGAGCCTGTATTTCTGTTTCATAGCCTACAGTCCAAATTTACTGCAGTGTTTTGAGACAATCATTTGCTTTTTCTTGGGCTTTTCCAGAAATTTCACATTAGCTCCATTTAATCTTTGTTATGTTGTCTCTCTTTATTTGGCAGAATTAAAATCAAGGAAGGTCACATCAGTACAGCCTGTGCTATGTGGCCCATAGGCAGAAAAAATGTTCATATGGACTACTTATAATTTAATAGCAAAGAAAAACATTTGCTTTTTCATGTATCTACCATCTCAATGTTTGGCTTTTCCCTTTGATTGAAATCTTCCTTTTGGGCACAGCTGTGCTGCCAACAGCATTTGTTTGCCTCTACTTCATTTAATATCCCCATGTAAGTAAAACCAGTATTACCCTAACTTTTAAATGCTCTAGAATCTCCCCGACTCTGTTATGACTGGTGTGCATGCTGAAATTTAGGTGTCTGTTTACGTACTGGTAGAATTAGAAGAAGCATTCATAAAAGAAAACCACTAAGCAAACAGTGCTTCGTAAACTGCCAAGTTAAGAGAGTGCTTGAGTTCACAGCTTGAGCAATCTTTTTAGTTTCCATTCCTATCAATGAGACCTATTCTTAACCCTAAGAACCTTTTATGCTTAAACGCTGTTCTAATAAGGTCATTTGTAAAGTAATAATTAAAACAAAAGCATTATAAAGGCTTTTCTGTTTTTTACTCTATTAATGTAGGACTGCATGTAAGATAAGATAGTAATGATGCTATTATTTAATATAGGCAACTTCTCTGTGGCTACTGTGGAAAAGCTTTATGCACCAGTGCAAAAAATATTTAAGGTCCTTGAGGTGTTTGTTTTCAGCTCTTTCATTTTTTTTTTTTTTATCAAAGTTGTACCCTAACTATAAAATACATTCTTTGTGGAAGGAGACTGTAGAGAAGTCCCTGAAGTGCTTCACTGTGAGGAGCTTTGTTAGTCAAAGCAGAGGGCTGTACAAGCCATAAGCTTTATAAGTACCTGATTTTTCTCTTGCTGAAATCAGTGGAGAAACCCTTATAGGTTGCAGTGGCAACAAGACTGAAAGGAACTGCTGTGCTTTAGTTTATTGTTCCATTTTCTGATTAACGTCTTAAACTGCATTTTGATCATGTAACTTCTGCTAGCTGTGTATGCTTGATGGTCTCTCGTTGGTCTTCTGAGAGAACAGCTCATCAGCCAAGGCATCTATCATTAGCAGTCCCTTTCAGTTACTGTGTTGAGAGTGCAGCGCTGTCCTAGCTCTGAGAGTCTCCGCTCCATCTGGTGACTTGTCACAAGAGCTCTTAGACCTCTTCCCTTTCAAGAGCCAGCAATGAAATTTTTCAGCTCGGAATGTGTTTTTTAACTTTTCTTGTGCTGAATAAATTTAACGAGTCAGACCCCAAATAAGGTTACTGTCATTCAAAAAGTACAACAGCTTGGCCACAGCTGCTGTCCCACAGAGGTATTCTTAGCCTGCAGAATCATGCCATTTAACTGTCCCGAAGGTCAGTGTTAGAAAATAAAAATGTCATGTTACCTTATGTTTGCTGCAGTGAGTAATAATGGACAGGTGCTGAAGTGTAGCTGATGTATAGCAACTGGGCTACAAGGCTGAGACATTTTAGCATTTCTTTCATCTCCTGTTTTCCTAAACAAGTGGTTTAATTTTAATTCCCATTATGCAATCTTTTCCTCTGCTGCCTGATCTAGCTCTCATTCTTCATGTAATATTGAGGTAAGCGTGCAGCATATAATCTAGGATTACAATTAAACACAAATGTGAGCAGGAAGAAATTGGCAAATCTGGATGAAAACTTCTTCCAGGCGTAATGGCAGGTAGGTCAGACATGC
This sequence comes from Numida meleagris, assembly GCF_002078875.1. Classification (NCBI taxonomy): domain Eukaryota; kingdom Metazoa; phylum Chordata; class Aves; order Galliformes; family Numididae; genus Numida; species Numida meleagris. The sequence goes on from NC_034412.1 coordinate 5,890,736, forward strand.
ATTCCTCTTGTTAAATTGTATGACTGTTTATTACGTGTAGGTATTAAACAGAGTACCTCCCTTTCTCCCTCAGTTTTTTTAATTTCTTCTTTGCCTCCTACAAATGCCATATGACATCCATCTGTAGTACAAAGGCAGTGTCACGTGCTCAGTTACTGCTGCTGGTCATAATGCAAAACCAGACCTGACGTGTAAAAATCAGAGCCTTCTTTATTGCATGCCAGTAAGTCACTGCTAAAAAAGGCTGTGGGATTTTAATGGAAATAAGGCACTAGCAAACAGGGATTAATTGGAAATTAGGGCATGTAAGAAAGAGAAGAGCTAAGACAAATCAATTGCTATATCTATAAGACTGAGCTGACAATAAATCAGCAGCAAGATGCATTGGACCAAATAAATCATGGATGCAAACAGTTGAAAGTTAGGTGTGAACAAATTCATTTTAGAAAAGTTTTACAGCTGCTAAATGAATACGCAGTTGACTATGAGTGAAGTAATGATATGAAGAGAGTAGAGCAACAATGAAAGAATTTAAACTATACATCCTGCCTCCAGTGGGAGATCCAGTGATTATAGGAGCATAAAGAAGCGAAAATCACGTGGCTCTTACCTAGGGAGTAGTAGGGTCTATCCCTACATCAATTTTATGCACCCCTAACCACTTTGAGTTTTCCTTCGCTCTTGTACTAAGCACAGATGGGACACGTGTTGGCACTGAGTCTGGCAGACGAGTATGTGAGTGCAAAAAGTAATGTGGAGGAGGAGGTGAGGTCTCAGTACCCTGGCTGCCAGGTGATGTCATTTGCGATGTGAGAGGGAGAAGTTACTGGGTAATTCTGTGCTTCAGACTGCCTTTTCACAAGGGTGAATGTTGGAGTTGTCTGTGTTGTGCGTTGAAAAACAGTTTCAGTAAATACATCGTTGCCTTCTCAGTTCCTGGGCAGCAACTCTATAATAAATATTTTGTTGGCTATTCTTGAGCCAAGGTCCTTCACAAAGTCTTTTTTGTTCTGTTTTCCAATATATTAAAACTAAATATTCCTGTCGTCTTATTATTATTAAGATAATAACTTGTCCTGTTCTTGCTTAATCACTAGTGCGTATATTATTTAGTATGTATGTATTATTTGGTGTAGTGTAACATATGCATGCAATAGGACATCGTGGAATGAAGGATATTATACTCTTGTGATTGCTGCAAAGCCGCCAGCATTAATTTCAGTTCTGAATTCTTCAAAATGAAATTACAATAATATTCCTCCTCTGCATTGGCACTGCTAACATCAACAAAAAACATTAACTCTAATTACAGGACTGATTTGATCCCTTATTAGGAACTTGTTCAGGGCTAAATAGTTGGATAAAGCAGAACACGCTATAACTCAACAGCAAGAGTGTTCTGGATAGTGCTTCTACCATCTATCTTCCTTCCCTGGTGCTGATGATTGTGCACCATGAAGAGATTAGATCGTTTGCTTCACTCAAGTAATGAAATGTTCTCTGCAATTTCTTTTTAGTCAGCTTGTTGATTCTGAGCAAGTGGGCCTTGACTAGCCTTGGGATTCAGCTAATGTGATACTGGAGATAGCTGAAACTTGGAATTGACTGTGAGCTACATTCGGTCTCATACATTCAATTATTACGGTTAAAATAGCGTATGATCTTAAATTTATTACTGTTCGTCATTATAAAGAACTGTACCTGAATTTAAATACATGAAATGATTTTATTTTATTTTTTTTCAGTCTGAATTTCTTAATGTGCAGGAGCTCTTCCTTTATAGTAACACTCACACAAGGAGGTTAGGCTGTGGGAATGGGACAGGATGCTGCCATGCATGGAGTGCTTCCCTCTGCACTGCTTTGAAACCTGCAGAGCCCAATTTTTGTGTCTGGAAAGTATTAGCTAGTGCATATATCAGAGGTACATCTAAGTACGTTTTTTTGTAGAATAGTTAATAGGCAAAAAGCATTTTTGTCTGATCTGAACTATTATGCATTGCACAGAAAGACACGGTAATCACTGTAAAGATTAAGCAATGTTAATGGGTACGTCTGGAACTTCTTAGGTGATTCAACAAAGCTTTTGAATATTATTCAAGAAAAAAATCATGAAATTCAAAAAATAATAAGGGGAACTGCCATTTTCATTAGTCTGTACATTTCTCCCAATACCCTCAGCATCTTGTTGATCCACTTCCTTGCTGTGCTGTTGGTGCATGAAAGCTGCATTTCTGAGTTATGCTCAGGTGATCTTTACGTGATCAGAAGAAACCAAAGATACGGCCCAGCTCTGCAACTGATGATGTGCAGTTAAGTCAACAGGACACTTGGCAGAGTGCATTTTATTTCACAGTGGGAAATGTAGCAAGGTAATAATGTTATACAAGTGCATTGTCCTGTGATGAAGAATTTTTTTCCTTTATTCTGAAATCTATTCCATTAGGTAGCTGACATGAACATTAATGATTTCAAATGATGTAAAAGCCCCCTAAGCTATGTTTGTCTTAAGCCAGAGTGCTAGTGCCTTTCCTGCACCGTGCTGTGGCTCGTGTGCATCTGACCAAATGTGCCACAGCTTGTGGCTATCGGGGGTAAGCAGTGTGTGCCAGGGTGAGCAGCATGGGTTTTTGCCCTTGCAAGCAGCCTGGTGCTGGTATTCTTTGGTCAGTTGCCCCTGCTGCTAGTCTGGGTTTTTGGAGGGTGAGGGATAAGGAATCCAGCACAACTGGAAAACAGCAGGAGTCTGTTGCCTCTTTAAGCAAGGAGAAAAGACATGAGATGTACGTTTATGGATGAGAAACTTCTTTCAAAACTTCTCTTTACAATACAGTAGCTTGGGAAATATATAATAATGAAGGCATGTTTACTTTTTGTAGAATACATGGCATGATGAAGATAATAAGACCCTCCAAGGCAATAATTGCTTCGCTGTAGGGTGCTCCTGCATCTCAAATTGCTCAGCATCTGGGTTTTAAATCATTTGTGCTCCTGGTGGGTAGAACTGCACGCTAAACAGGCAGGCAGACAAGTATCATTTTTAAACTCACACAGCATGATCATGGCATGTGAGCATTTAGGGCTGAGCTTATTATTACCAGGAACTGTTGTCTAAACCAGAGAGACAGACACCGAAATGGATTTTATATGACGCTCTCCTAATAAATTGTTTTCATAGGCAAGGAAAACAGTTGCCCAGTAGTTACAAAGCCAGTGTTGGTTTGGATATTTGTATATGACAGACTGTCCAGCAGAGGAGTGTTTGTTGTCTGTAGAGCTAAGAAAGCATGTCATAAATTCCACAGTTCACGTGTGCTGTGGTGGACAGGTGCTTTGCTGAAATTTGTTCCTAACATGGAAAGGAGGCTTTAACTTGGGAAGAAGTGAAGCCATTCTGAATATAGGAAAACATTTATTGAAACTGAATTTGTGTTTCATTTTTCCTTTGACCCTGCTGATGAATATTCAGCCTGTAGCACATCCTTCTCTACTGGAGTTTTTAGATGCTTACTGGATGTTTTGCGATGCAGGCAATTCCTTCCATCCGTCGTGGTGTGTATGGTGATCAGTGTTGGGGTTTCAAGAACTCCCTGGGGAGGTGGTGGTTCAGAAACAGCTGGAAGCCCAGTGTGAAATGCGGGTGTGCACCTCAACACTGAACAGCTGAAGTGTTGCAGCAATGAGGAGGTTTGCAACAGTGCTCAATCCGTCTCAGTTTGTGTTTTAGCACCTTGTGTTCATGTTTTTATAGCTCTAGGCCCCGATACTTGTATTTTAGACTTAGAGATTGAATTCTCCTGCAGCCCTGTGGCAGGACAGGCCTGTGTGTTGTCGCTGTCTGTCCTGGCTGCAGGTCTCGAGGCACTGTGCCCACCTAGCTGCTCTGCAACCGCAGACTCAGAGAGACCTGGTGAGGCTGTGACTTGCCTGACATTTCTTTTGACAGCAGTGGCAGCTGCTTTGTGGTTTTTTTTCTTTCTTTCTTTTCCTATTTGTTTTTGGTAGTGGTGTTATTGTTGTTGGATCAGTGCTTTGATCTGATTCGGCTCACAGTCATACAAAACTTGTGCTGGTACAACTGAGGGAGCGGCAGGAATTAGCAGAGGGAGCCGTGGCTGCACACAGCAGCCCTTGTACTGAAAGAAAAACACCTTCAAGTCCTCTATAACTGTGTCAAGTGAAGTGCCCTCATTCTCTCTCTGTTACAGGCTTTTTGTTGTTGTGGATTTTCCTCGCTTTGTTGCTACATGCTTTCTTTCCCCCATACAACATGTTGTTTCAACTCTGCCAGTACTCATCTGCCATCTCATTAGTTGTCTGCTCGCTACTGCAACGCTTAAGGAAGAAAGAGAAAAGACTGTGTAGACTTCTAGCAGACAGCTGAAAATTAGCACTAGGGTGAGCACCACCTGGTTTTAAAAAGACAAAGAGAATAATCTCTTTCCTGACTAAGGAATTCTGGCTAGGAAGCTTGCTTGCTGACTCAGCCACTCATGCAGATTTGACAGTATCCCCTCCTCCGGGGCTTTTTCCCTCTCTGCAGTCTGAGAAGGTAGAGTCTGCCAAGCAAGGCTTTCCTGTGTTTGCTGCTTTCACGTTTTGTCGTGGGACTTCATCTGCAAGAGAGTGTGCATCAGCATACTGTGTGATGATCCTGAAGGTATTAATTATGATTACTCTTGGTGGTTTGTTTTTTGACTGTTTGCAACGTGATTTTTTTACTTCACTTTTTTTCATGAAGTTCAATCGTTTGGAAGGCTATTCTGCTACATAATGTCATCCTTCTCCACATCTGTAATCATTCTCGATATAATCTTAATTTACCTGGCATCCCACTTTGCAAGTTGTCTTCAGTTTTGGGGACAGGGAGAAATAGTTTCTAAGAAGTGAAATAGACATTAGACTGTAATGTTCACTAAATCTCCAAATTTCAGAAAAGGGGCACAGACAGGGCTTGAGTCATCTCAAACCAGCACCATCTTAAGTCGTTGGTTACACAGAAGGCATATAGGAACCAACCCTTATTTGTACAAAACACAGTAGAACACAGATGTGCTGAAAACTCCATTGACTCTGTTGCTGTATGTTGCCTACTGCTTTGGTAATAAGTGGATTCTGGGCCTAATGGAACTGCTTGGTAGCAGTGAAAAACAAGTGATTCATGTGATTTATAGCATAAATTGTGAGCCTGTTGTAAACCACAGCTTCATCTGAACTGTACTTGTGACTGCGCGTATGAATAGGGAAAATGCTTTGTTCCTGGTTGTATTCCAGCACAGAGCAGAAAAATTGTTGTTTGCTTTTGGGCACAGGGAAGCCTTGGCTGTACTTATTGTCCAATAATGTGTTCACCAGGAAACCAGAAATCTTTGTCAAAAAATGATAAATTTCTGCAAAGGGAATTTTCATTTAAACACATCCAGAAGATTATAGACTTCTACCTGAAGGCGGAGAAGATTCAGTTCCTTGAGATATATGGCACACACAAGAGCGATACAGCTTTCGCCACGTTAATGAAGTATGTGGAGGCTTACCTTTAAAGGGACTTTTTTGTGCTTTTACCCATATAGGTCTAAAGGAAATTAATCAATAAGCAAGGACACGGGGTGAAAACGTATGGTCTTTGATATTTAATAAATGGATTAACAGAGTCCACTGCTTAATATTCAGCCTCTGCCTTAGGAGTATAAATTAATAAGCATTAGTTCCTTTTTAATGAGGAATTTTCCCTTTTAAACCTGAATGAATTATCAAAAAGAGTTCTGGCAGAATTTCAAAGACATTTTCTGACCTTCTAGTATTCTGGCCCGCATGAATTTTTAACAAGATGCTATATATCTGGAGGGTCTATTAGAATTTGGCTGCATGAAATCTATCTGCCCTCTAGCCCCTCACCTCTTTCTTTCCTTCTTTAATTTTTATTTTTTTTAATCGGACAATTGAAGAAGAAAAAGTATCTTCACTGGCAAGGAAATACTTAGTTTACGTAAATGCTGTTTTAAGGAAGAGTCCTTATTTGAGTTAATAATAACACAAATGTTGCTTTTGAATATTAATGGTGGTCAGCAAAAGCCTTTATTTATAGTGACATTTTCATGTATATTTATTTTTGAGAAGTATCAACAATGTAAAGCGTTCCAAGATCTGTTTGAAAATGCATCTTTTACAGTGTGTACCATGCCTAACTTTTTTTCCTACTTTCTATTCCAGAAAATCTTTAAGAAACTTTTGATTTCTAAATCTGTTCACAAAATAAATGCAATAGATGAAAGTAGATGTTTTAAGTATTTGTAGGCTAATTTTCAGGGTAATGAAGAAAGCTTACTGTAATTTTACATGCTTAATTTTTTTTCAAGGGTTGTTCTGTGACATTTTGAAAAGTCAGTACACCCTCTTTCATAAAGGGTTGTAGTTATCTATGCAAATTTTACTGATGCTGCTTTGTAATCTAAATGCCACTTCAAAATCATACTGTATATGTTAATGAAAACTGAGCTATTTCACTTCTCAAAATTACAGTATCAGTTGGTCCTACGTATGGGATAGTCTATTAGCAGGTTATTGCTCTGAATCATTGCTGTGGGTTCCATGCTTCTGTTGCTCGCTTTTAGTTCCTATTCAGTACTGTGAATTACATGCTGCCTCCTGGAACTACCTGGGAGTTTTGATCTTGTCTGTCTGGAATCTACTGCCTGAAAAGCAATTAGGAGCAGCTCTTGCTCCTGGAAGTGATTAATGTGCTGCTCTCTCATTGCGAGTATCAGCACCTATGTGCACTAGAAAAGAAGCGATCGCTATGTTTTAGTAAACAGATTATTAGAAAGTGGTTGCATTAAGCCTGTTAATCAGTCATGCCAGAAACCACTAATAGGATTTCCAGGTCACTATTTCTTTTATTTTGCTTGTTTCAGGAGAAAGTTAATCCCTTTGAGCAGAGTACATCCCCAGGGTAAATCCACTGGAACCCTGTGGTCAATAGAGTTGCACCTCAGGCATAGCTTATCCACCGAACAACACTGACCATGAAACTGAGGAATTTGGAGAGCCTCACCTATTCAGATAACACCCAGTCTCTTGAGTCTGAGGTTCACTGGCACTCCCCACCCCATCTCTTGTTTGGGACCACACAGGAGTAGAAAATGATGCTTAAAAACATGGCTTAATAAGAGCTGGCTAATTATTTGTCGATATCACTTTGTCAGGACAGCTTAGCTCTGGAACAACTCCACTGTGGTATACTTTCAAGAATGTAAAGCTGAATGCATCACTTATCAGAGGTCAGCAGGGGACTGTATCCCCATTGTACCTCTCAACCTGGAGTCACTGGCTCTCCAGGCAGCTTTTCAGAGCTCCCTGTCTCCCAGCAGGCAACCTTACAGTTCCCATCTGACTGTCCAGTAGAGGAGTGGCAGGGAGGTGTGGTGCCACTGTCCACAAAGTGCTCTCCACCTCCAGCAAGAGATGATACCTGGTGTGAGGAAAAGAATCCCATGGGCCATAGGGGGAGTCTATTTATCTTCGTTTTAACATGGAACTTGTGAGCGCAAAAAGAAGAAGGTAATTGGACTGACAAGGTGAGAGTCAGCACAATGACAGTATCCCTGAAAACTGAGGTAGAAAAACAAGAGAAAATCAGAATGAAGTCTCAGAGCAGTCAAGTAGGTTGCAGGAGCCCGAAGGGTATGTAACAAGGCAAATGAGAGACCTCTCTCTTAGACTTGTTTTAGCTATACCTTTGTTTGTTTATTTTAAAAGGCCTCATTCGACCTTCGTTTGCTAAGGTTCAAAATACATTAAGCTCGAGCTAGCTACGTACCGTTTGTGCTTTGGCACAGGCTCCTCACTCAACACTGAAAGGTGCATCACGATGATTAATGCCTGTACCCTAGGACGTTGTATGGGACAGGATGCATGACAGCAGAACATTTTATAGAGAGACTGGCAATCAAGCCTTGAGCTCTGCGGAGAAGGACTTGGGTGCTCTGGCGGACGGCAGGTTGTCCATGAGCCAGCACTGTGCTTTTGTGGCCAAGAAGGCCAATGGTATCCTGGGGTGCAGTAAAAAGAGAGTGGCAGCCGGTCGAGGGAGATGATCTGCCCCCTCTACACTGCCCTGGTGAGGACACATTTAGAATACTGTGTCCAGTTCTGGGCTCCCCAGATCAAAAAAGACAGGGATCTCCTAGAAGGAGTCCAGCGAGGAACACAAAGATGATAAAGGGCCTGGAGCATCTCCCATATGAGGAAGGGCTGGGTAACCTGAGTCTGTTCAGCCTGGGGAGAAGGGGACTGAGGGAGGATCTTAATAATGTTTATAAATATCTAAACAGAGGTGGGAGGCAAGGCTGCTCTTGGTGGTGCGTGGCAATAGGACAAGGAGCAGCGGCCTAAAACTCGAACGTAGGAAGTTCCATCCAAACATTCAGAAGAACTTCTTTACAGGAAGGGTGATGGAGCCTGGGAGCAGGTATCTCAGGGAGGTTGTGGAGTCTCCTTCTACAGAGATATTCAAGACTTGTCTGGATGCCAACCTGTGCAGCCTATTGTAGGGAACTCCTTTAGCAGGGGGGTTGGACTTCATGACCTCTTGAGGTCCCTTCCAACCCCTGCAATTGTGTGATTCTGTGATATGCAGTGGTTTGGACAGGACGTGTTTGATGGTACAAACAAGCGAAGTTTGTTCAGTGAATTAGAGATTATGTTACGCGCCTGAGACTCCAAATCTGTACTAACGAAGTGCTACCTGGAGTGATGCCCCAAAATTTTCAGGGCAATCACAGTCTTTACACTTAAGAAGTAAAGGGTCAATGTGCTTGAGGAGATGATGGAACAAAGGAATAGTGGGACTGAAAGCAGGGCTCAAGAATCCTGATTTCATCCCGGTGATTTCTGTCATACTATGCTAGAGGAAATAATGATGGGATTTTGAAGACCACACAGAGTTGTTAATCTCCCAAATGCCATCAGCTGTACTTCGGAAATGCTTCCACGCATCTCAGGTCAAACAAAAAGACCATCAATACCTATTCAATTAAGCCAGGTCTCTGTGACAGTACTATTGACTACAGCAGAAAGTGCTATCTAGATAAATGGAGGAACAATTAAGAAACTGTTGTGCTTCAGACAAACTATTACATGCCCCCTAGAAAGTAACAAATGGAGGATCTATTAGGATAGAAGTATTTTCTAAGCATGATTTGAGTGGTTTAAACTCGAAAAAATGGAGTAACTCTGCAAACCATCGTGCATATCTTTAAGAATATAACAGTACATCTGTACTCTGCATTATGTCTGCAGGTTGCATAGGACTACATTTGCAAATGATATTTTTTCTGAACAGATCCTTGCATGCGAAAGTTGTCTACATCTGTAAGGTAGTTGAATTGTGTTTATTTTCGTTTTTTTTATCTCTCCAAATATAATATTTTGAATTTCAAAAGATTTTGCTTTGAAACAGCCATCACTTTTGTTTTTGTTTTCTTCATACGTTCCATGATTTTGCTGGCAGGAAAATTCAAATGCAGCAAGTTTTAAATAATTGGGGAATATTAATAAAGAGTGAATTTCCAACCAGTGTATATGACATTTCACCCAATCTATTCTAAGACATATGCTCTTCCAGTCATGAGCTAGAAATTTACTGTGTAATTTATGATGTATGCCAAATGGGCTACTTCACAGATTTTAAATATCGGCTCATAAATTGTGAATACTAATATTCACAAATATTATTTGTAGAAATTAAGTCCGATTAATAATAGATCTATGTGCTAATTATTGACCTCTGCTGGCAAAGACTCTTTGCATATGGAAGAAGCAGCATATTTTTCTTGGTGATTTGGAGCACAGTTGCAGTGATAGATACTCTGACTTCCAACTGGAATATTCAGGCTTAAATCAGGCATTGAATATCAAGCACTGTGAAGCTGCTAGGCGCTACTGTTTGTTTTCCACTGGGGTGTCAACCATGCCGCTTCTGTAACTTCAGTTCCAGCAATCAGTTGCATTGAAGAAACACTATGTTCTCCACAAAAACATAACTGCTTTCTGCAATGCAGTAAGAAAATATTCCTTCTTAATTCAACAAATGCAAAAAGTTCACTTATGAATGACTGTAGATGCTTTTTCATGCATGTGCGTTGATACATGATTATATAAACCCTTGGGGTTTTTATACTTATTTTTTTACAATTCTGATCTTGACAGAAATAATATCAAGGGTAAATGTATGGATCTTTTTATCTGCGAGAATTATATTTATTGCTCCTTCAGCAGCTGAGAGAGGTTTTCAGGCTCATGGCTTCAGGTTTGCTTCTCTGCTAATCTTTCATGGTGTTTTTGTCCCCCACTGTCTGCTTGTTTACTCAACCCAAGATTTGTCCAGACAGGTGTTCTTTGCGCTTGGTATGGTCTGTAAGTTTGATTTGTGCATAAAAGGCCTTTCCTCGTGAATACTATTTTATTTTATATAAATCAAGCTCTAATTTCCCATGTGTCTACATTGTTTCAGGAGGCAGTAAGAGTTGACATAAGCTGCAAAAAGAGGGACGCAAGGGCAGGCAGGGAATAGAGGGCTTGGCTTGTCTTTGGTGCTCACAGCAATGCTACAGCTGTGGCTGCTCTGCAAAATGGTCTCATACCAAGATGAAGAGCAGCTTGAGCACTTCCATGCTCAGAAGCAAATCCTGAACTCAGCCTGCATTTTCTGAAATGAACAGCAAGACCTTTGCACAGGGGAGATGTGGCTGAAAGGAGAAAAAATTGAATCTGAAGACATACCGTAGACACTTTAACATGCATGCAGAGTACCAAAAGGAGGGAAAAAAAATTACCTTGTGCTGTTGTTTTAGTCTCTCTGCTGCAGGAGACTTCATTGCTCCTGAGCTTGAAAGGAATTCTTAGTGCACCTAATTGAGTTGAACTTGGTCTCTAACCATATACATGTCAAAGCATTGCTCGATAGTGGCCGTAACACTTTATAAGAAAACTAATCCTCATTTTTAGTAGTTTTGGAATGAACTAGAGGACGTATCACGGCTAGTCTGCTGTTACTGATACGTACGTTTATCTGCTAGTAATCAACTTGTTTCTGTTTGTTATTTTCTGAATATTTTAAGTCCACGGCCAGTAAGTGCACTTGTTGATTTTAGCAACTGAGCATGCAGCTCCATATTGTTTGTCTTTATTTGGTTGCAAAACAAGCAGATTTTTTGTTTTTAGAGAAAACCCCTGGAGAGCCAAGTAACACATAAATCATATAATATGCTATTTGAAACTACATCGTTTTATTCTATTTGTAATTTGTTAGTCATGTTGCTTCTTACTAGCAGTAGCTCTTGTTTCACTAAATCTATTGGGGATAGAGAAATAAGATATTTAAGAAAGCAGACATCTTCAGTTGCTTTACTGGATTAAAGAAGAAACATAGCGGATCCAAAAGGAAAATGAAAATAAATGCATATTTGTTCTTGAGATAATATGTTAACATAATTCCATTATAAGTATTTATCTCCAATCTGTATGACTCAAAAGATTTGAATATAATAAACCTCCAGTACACCAAAAACAAGAGTTGATAAAGAAAGCATTATTCTAATTTAACGTATTTGACAAATTACCTCAAAGGCAAAAAAAAAAAAAAAAAATTACTGCATTTCTTGTTCTCCTGTTCCAATGAAGAAAAAGCCCGCATCCTTATCACATTACAACTTCATGTTGCAAACATTGTTCATAATTAAAACTGTGTCTCTTTTTTTTAATCTAAGAGTACAGTTCAACCTGGTTTCTGGAATAAGCTCCAGTTCAAGACTTTAAAACTGCAGTCAATAGTGTTTTACCTACGTGGTGGCAGATGAGTGTACTGCCCATTGTACGAACCTGCTTACCTAATCTTGTTGGCTTTGGTGTAGGTTCTGCAGTATTTTAAATAGAAAGTGAAAGCAATAATCCCCTTATAGTTAGAGTTTATTCACTTTCACAAACAATTTTTCAAGATTAATTTGGACACAGACAAGGGGGGGGATAGAGGAATGGAAACAAAACAACCACTGAGTCAAACTGGTTTTGATGAGTTAATGTGAAACCTTCGTTATTGGCAGAGGGTCTATATCAAGTCCATCCTGGGCTTCTATTTTCTGTTGGATTTTTCAAAAAAGAGCTGGGGATAAGCTTTTCAAATTGACACATAAGCTTAAACATGCTTTTTAAAGTTGTTCATTAAATTTAAAAAGCTGTTGGGACGTAAAGTGGCACACATTAGGGATAATTGGCGTGCATCTGTTTTGCAGAACTGTAACAATGATATTAGTGTAGCAAAAGCAGTAACTGCTGCAGTGGTGCAAGTTGCACATGTGATTAAAACAGGAGCTAATAAAATGTCAGTTCCACAAATAGCCTTGTGTGTTCTGACGTAGGCGTGCAACAAACCTGTATTAGATCTGATGTATTAATTACCTCATTGAGATGAGAAAGCTGTTTTCTAGTACAAACAAAGAAGTAAGGGTATTTAAAAATGTCCCCAGTGAATGAAGTTGAAGATCAGACTGGATCACTCAGCACATTTGTGGGTTTTCTTGATAACTTTTTGTCTCTGTGTTTGTTTGTTTTTTAATGTTTATTCTAGTGATCTCATGTACTTCTTGCTGCTTTGTTCAGATGTGAAAGAATCTTCCTCCCTGGGTTACATACAGGGTGATGGTCAATGTGCATCATTTGATCTTCACACCATCCTGGGGATGTTCAGAGTAGCTATTGATATCACAGTAACTGGGGATACTACATTTCTTCATGTCTAGATTTGGGCATGGATGAAGTGAAGAAAGGAGCTGTAGCTGACATGCTAAGTCACAACTTGAAGCAGTGATTGAGCACCTGGTGGGAAGGCAGGGCCAACCCAGGGGAGCTCAGGTGCATGCAATGCAATGCACCTGAGTGACCAGAAGGGCTGGAGCCAGGATCCACCCCTTGCCAGACCTCAGTTAAGGATTGGCAGTGGAGGTGAGGGTATCTCACTGGAGATCCCTGCCTACCTGAGACCTTCCGAAGGTAAGCAGATTCTTTCCTTATTTCTGTGCCCATAGCTGCTGCGTTTGAGCAAGTCCTCACTTGTTGCAGCCTAAGGCCTTGCTGCTCTCCTGTCATTGCTGCGCTTTCCATTGCGTTACAGTAGCTTATTATGAACTGGGGGAAAATACATTCAAAATAACTTTAAGTTGAATATCAGGTGCTTAAAATAGCCATCTTCCTGGTGTTATTCAGGACAAAATACAATAATGAAGACCTCTGGAAATAGTTCTTATCTGAGCCATTTAGACACAAGTAGCACTTGTGTCATTGTTACAACAGTCACAGAAGATTCTGTGTGCCTGTAGTAACTTCATATCTTAATACAGTAGACCTTGATCCTCTGTCCAAAAGTATGTCACGGCATTCTTTGCAATGCACCTTACTAAAGAGGAGGAAAGAAAAGGATAAACCATGCAAACCTGTGAATGCTTCCTATCTTTGAGATATGCTCATCTTGTGACTGCAGAATGAAGATGAGAAGGGCAGTGTAGATGACGAGTGCTGGAATATACAATCAGTTGACTTTTTATTTTTTCTTCTCTGGGGTTATCAACTCTCTTCAAATCTCTTTAGATTTGAAGCAAATTCAAAGAGCTGTCATTTATTTGTCCTACCGTGTAGCCTGTAGGATAACTTCTCAGTTTGGCTAAGTTCCTGGTAGCTAAAAGTCACTTGCACAGTTTTTGCCAAGGACACGCTTAATCAGCTGCACTAAGGTAGGAGGTAACAGCGGCTCTCTCCTGGGCTTTGTAGTGACTCTTCGTGTAGATAAGCAACACGGTCCACTGGCAGCTTAAAAGTGTCTGTTCTGTTTGAAGCAAAGTCCATAGATTCTAAGCTATGTTCAGAGTTACTTTGATAAATGCCTAGCTTAAATATTCTCAGCCAGAGAAAAGTTTTTAAAACTGGTGGACCACCTTTCCCAAGCTAGTGAAAGCTTCATGTCATTTACCTCTTCTTTTTTTGTGTGTTTTTTCTTCTCTCCATACACAAGGATAAAAGACTAAAGCCCATTATACTTGAAGAAATGTATTTTGATTCCTTTTATATTGTCTTCTTTAAATATGGATGTTTGATGACAGTATTATTGTAAATCTGAGAGTGATTCTTTTTTTGCTTTGAAGCTGAGATCTATTTTTCATTTTAATGTGTCAGTACTAGCTTCATGTTGCCTGCGCTGTGAGATTCCTGTGAAGATGCAGTGCTTCTGCTTTTGCTAACTCTTGTCATCTCCTTCTCAAATGTAGAGTTGAATTTAACTTTGATATAAGAGGAGCTTACAAAAAAACCTGCTCTTTGCCACGGACAGTCCTTATAGTTTTTGTTGGTATCCTCCTATTTATAGTCTGTGCTTTAATATTTCTGCGTTCTGTTTGACTCTAGAATTTTCTATCAAGATACAGGTATTTGTTCAGCTATCTCTGAACAATGCTTATACTTAAAATGTCGTTGGGTCTTCGTAAATCTACCTGGGTAACGTAAGCAGTGGAATCTTATTCTTTTCCGTCTCTTCTGTTTATCTAGGAATTTATCACAGGATCATTACTGATCAGGTTCTTGGTAGCAACTTCTGTGGACTTTCAAGTTGGCAAACTTGTATCCATTAGCCAACATCTATTTCATGATTGGATTATTTATTGCTTCCCTTCACGTTTATCGGAGGTTAACAATGCCTACTGAGTGCACAAATTGCCATGATATCAGTACAGTAGATGTAGAAGTGCATAACTCTGTTATTGTCTCAAGGTGGTCCCTCTCCTCCATCCTCAAAAACTTCCTCTTCCAGAAATATTTCAGTGAGTGTATAAATACATTGATCACATATTTCTGAATATATATATATTTCTGTGTGTGTGTGTATATATATACACACTTCTTAGTCATCTGGGGGAGTGACAATGAATTTTGAAGTATTTCTTCAAGAAAAGATCAGTGTCATCTGCTTTCTTCTGCTTTGTAGTCGCTGTGTCGCAGCTTGGCCAAATCCTGTGTGTGATCTTTGCCTCTTGTCTCAGCAACAACGACAGGAATTCATGCTCGGTGGGTTTGCAATAGCTTGGGGATGGGAGGCTCTTCAGAAGGAAGAGGTATCTCAGATCCTCTCTGCAACTAGCAGTTGTTCCAAACCAAAAAGACTGCTGTGTGTGCCTGTCTTCGTTTTGAGGTGAAATCTCTGCAGGGGCTTTAGTGGCAGTTGTTTTTCTCCAGTCTTTTAAGCCTTTGTCCTGATTATCCGATCAGTTTCTGCTTTCACTGGTTTAACTTCTTTTTCCACTCTTCTGGTATTTTTTTAATCTTTCAGCACTCCTAGAACAAAACTGTTTCCTCTGGATGATGAGGTAGTCAGCTGCATGACGTCTCTGCTTTTAGCACATGAACCCATGATATCTCACTGTGCCTCTGGCTGATATGGCTGTCAAAAGGAAAATGACAAGGGGAGAGATTGGTTGTGTAGTAGGATGTCTACCATCAAGAGTTTAAGGGGATATTTATCTGCAAGGAGTTGTTCCAGAATAACTCATTTTCTTCTGCCTATTAACTGTATTTTTGAATAGTCTTATTCCTTTAACTCTGACTTGTCCCTAATCTGAATTGTGTTCTGCTGTAAGCAAGCCATGAGTAATACCATATTTGAACTGTTTTCTCAATATTGCTTGGAGTAGATGAATTGGCTACAAATACCATACAGTAAAATTATTTTGAAGAGTTAGTACAATATCTACCTTTCTCTGCATGAGAAAAACTTTTTCTGTGCAAGTTTTATGCCAGCCTAAAGGCTTGGCCCGTTGAGGTGAAACTAACATTTGGCTTTCTTATGTATAATTCATTTGGTGTATCTGGTCTTTGATATTGACTGTTTTCTTGTTTCTAACAGGATATGGATTTTAACCTTCATGGATATTTTCAAGAATTTATCTTTCAGATCCACGTTTATAAAGTGAAGTTCACAGAAATAGCCACAGGAAGGAAATAGATGTTTCATATAGTGGTTAACTTTTCTGCTAATCTAGTTTTTAAATAGATTATGTAGCGTTCGCTGGACAGTGGCTGCTATTTTGGCAAATGGTCAAAGTCTGCAGTTCAGCATTTAAATTGTTATTGTCAGTCAGTCTTTTGGCTAACTGCAGCGTACACTGAAACTCATTGTGGGTATTTCTCATGTGGGCTGTATTTTGCAACTGTGATTTAACCTTGTAGTGTCTGTAGCCAGGCTCAGGGATATGCTGAACTAGATTCCAGTTTTTCAAAGCTCCCCACCAGCTTTTCATATTTGAGGATTGCTAATTTTTACACCTAGCTCAAATAAAACAGCGTTTACTTCGTTTAGCCTATGGGGCTTTCTCCCCTTGGTAGAAGAACAGGCTGACTTTTTTTCCTGTTAGCCTTTTAAATATTTGTCATAGTTAAACCTGAATATTCTTTTGCTGCTCCTGCTTTGTTAAGTAGAGTTGTATGCCAATACTAGCAGTTGGCAATAGCCAGGCATTAGGGATCAGTACTGTTGATTGGTCCTCTTAAGAAAGTTCTAACTGTATCAGTACATGTTGAAAACTTTGCTAGAACTGCAGACGTCCTTGGTTGCCTGACTTCTGCACGCTCAAGTAGAACATTGCTCAGTGTAACAGCAACCAAGGGCCTGGATATTGCCTGGAAAGTATTAGTGGAAAAATCTCTTCAAATTAAACATAAGTGAAGCATAAACATTTATTTCTGAGAAAAACAGTATTATATTTGCAGAACAACCAAATAACAGTTTGGAATTAGTTGAGCTTGAATTGTTGAGAGAACCAAAAATGGAGTAGTGTATCTGGCAAAGCACTGAAATTATTGCCTGTTTGCTTTGTTGCTGGTTGTTACCAGTCTTGACAGTGCAATTTGACAAGTGTGGGAGAATTGTGAACATCTCTACGAATATTTGATGGAGTGGTAAAACTGGTAGGACAGAGAGTGGTCTTGAGTGGCGTGAGTACAAAGAGCCCATACTTAAATGAAGCATTTTCTTTTCATTTTGTAGCTGCAAAGAAGAGAATATTTTTGCACTCTGCTCTGAGCATTATTCAAGTATATAAAAAGAGGGTTCCTGAAAAGGCATTCATCTAGCTGGTGGTTGTGTTCTTTTCCAGACTAGGTATAAGCAGACAGGTGTGGGATTCTCCCCACTTAGAATATTAAAGCAAATATCCAGGTCCTATCCAGAAAGGAGATCCGAGAGGAAAAATTATTTTTCTGAGTACTCTTGGCAGGGATAAAGTTTTTATTACTAGCTGCACATCATACCAATAAGAGTTAGAAAAGAATTATTAGGCAGCTGACAGCAATGTAATGAATTATTAATACAGAGTAGTTTATGAAAATTAATGTTTACTTCTATTTGAAGTTCTACTCGTTGAGAATGTGGGTAAACCAGAAGATGGCTTTGCTGATTCAAGACTAATCAATACCTGAGGGATCTATTAAGGTCTTAGTGCAGGCCATTAAGGTTGTTAGCAAGAGTCTCACTGAAGTTAGAACTCAGTATTGGGCCTCTGTTGGTAGAGGAGAAGCTGTGTACCTTATTTTATGCTTACACCAGGGAAGTAAATATGACTTTGAAACGATCATTGCTTCTCTCCCTTTATCCTTTCAGTGTGTTTTTAGATTGAGTAAAAATGCTGCTTTCTCCCTTTTGTGCTTGAGTTAAAAGCAAAAACAAGGAATGGAAGACTAGCATTTTCTGCATTTATTCCTTTTGTAATGCAAGTTTGTATTTATCACACCTTTTACCAAGGATTTCAAACAGATTGTGAATAGGTTTGCCTTCAGAAACCTACATTCTGTTATCATGTATCTCTTCACAAACAGTCCGGCTGACTTAAAGATGACTTTGCCACATAAAAGTTGTAACAGCTGCAAACCTAATTAAAAGCCTACAGCTTTTGCTGTACTGTATTGCCAGGCTTGTAAATAGCAAAGTACTGGAGCTTCACTGCCCTGGTCCTGCTTCACTGTTTGTGGGTGACCACTGGGGAGAACTCCAAGAAAGACTTTGAGCCAGCTTATAATGAATCACATTTGTATAGATAAGACCAGGCTTTGCTGAATTCCAGTCACTTATGTACTTGAACATCTGTTGAGAGAGATGGGATTGCTGGTCAGGAATTACGACAGAAGGGGAGTTTGAGTGGCATGTTATGTTTTGTAAATCATAACTGAGTACTGTTGGACTGATAATAGTAGAGAGATCCTCCTGACATTCTTAAACTGTGTTGTGATTTGTTGTTGTTTTAAGTTCAGTAAGTTTGCTCAGTCCTTGATGTTTGAAGGTATTTAAGTGGCTAACGAGTAGGTCAGAGCAATGTGTCACTCACTTGAAGAGCAAACTTTGACATGCTGTGGTGCAAGTTTAAGTAGAATGGAGGGAGACAACAGTTACCCATAGAAATGTTGATAAAGTTGCTTTGTATGCCTCTTTAAAAATGAATACACTTAAAAGAGTTTGTGAAAGTTATAGTAGTTTTCAGCTGCTTTCTTTCAGAAATATATAGCTGAATTTTGTTATGCGTGTAGAAAATCCGTCTCTGATTAAATAAATATTCTGAATTGTTGGTAACCATGAGGGAAAAATAGGAAAAGTGGGTAGAAATTTGTGTAAATTGTATCGTGGGTGGAGAAGTAAGACTTCGGTTTGACTAATACCCTAGATATCCACTGTACCGACATGTCTTCTGAATTTCAGCAGGGAGCTTTTAATATCTTTTCCATATATAGCTTGCCTGGTAGATGTGAGAAGGTGTTTGTTTCAGAAGAAACAATAGCAACCAGGAGTGGAAATTACTGCCAGCTCATCAGATGCAATTGTATAATAATGAAAGCTAATGCATGCAAGACAACATTCAAGGTTATTTTTAAATCCTTGTAAAGGTCAATGTATTCAATGCTATTCAGTTCCAACTGTTGATAGAGTTCCTGTGTTTAAATATGATGTCCTTGTTCTTTAGGAAATAAGAGATCTATATCGAGAAGGGTAAACAGGACATACCTATGTCTTCTCTTCACAGTATTTAGGAAAACAATGAGAGAAGTAACAACAGCTGATGACTGTTTTGTTTCAGGAATTTGTGTCCTTCTCTCCCTATCTGAAGCTGCTAAGTTCATTACCAGAGAAAGAGCAAGGTGCTTCTCTTCCGAACCTTTTCTACCCTGGGTAGCCATGGAGAGGAAAATGTTCCAGATTGGTCTAACCTCTGGAAGCTCTCAAAATGTCATTAGATGCTGTAAAAATGTCACCGTGTAAATGCTGTAATTTTACAGTCTTTTGTAATCACGGCTTCTGTCCTTCTTGTGAAATTTAAAAAATGAGAACAAAAACTGAAAAAAAGAACACTCAGAGAAGGGAGGAAAAAATGGATGCAGTAATGTTGTCTAGTTAGAGGTGTGTACATTATCTCCTCTGTGTTTTTAATTGTTGAGGAACATTGCAAGTGTGCTTCACAGTATCATACAGAAAATGCTACCACTACATGTAGGAGAGAGAAATGTCAGCATGGAACTTTCACACTAGTGGAGAGTTCCTTCCCTGTAAGTGGAGTGCCACAGGGTATTACCGCATCTGTATCTGTGGCAATAACTGCAGTACATTGGTGTGAGTGAGGTGCTTGCTGGCTAGATGATTGTGTGGACAAAAATCAGAAAGACAGCAAAAGGTACAATTGTGTAGATAGTGGACTCCATAGAATTTAGGTTTAGAAATACTTACACTTAAGTTTATGATTTTTCATCTTACTACAATAGGAATGGAGTCACAATGCATATGATCCATGAACTAGAACGAGGGAATCTCAAACTTTCTTATCCAATTGTTCATATGCATCGGGCTATTCGTATTTCACGTAATTACTTGCAGCTCTGTTTATTAAAAAGTAAGAAGAATCGTTAGAAAGGTAACAGCAATGTTAAACTCACAGCAGGTGATTCTCAAGTAGTAAAGTTTAGCTGAGCTCTATTTGAATAGGAGAAATATTTCTATGTGAAGATTTAATACATCTTCACAATGTAATGTGGGCAAAGTAGTTTAATACATAATGCCTAGTGATGACTTTTCATAAATATTTAGTTACCAGGCTCTCTTTGTCCATTGGGAGATAGGCCTTTAGGTGCTTTTGAAGACATAAACTGTAAGACCAACTAAGATGCTGTAGTCATTGTACCAACTTGTTGCTTCTTATTTTACAAATAAACTATCATGATAAAGGATAAGTGCCACAAAGAGGCTGCTCAAGGACAGCTAACAGCTGAACGGCAGTGGTCATATTAAGTCTTATTCTTTTTTGCAGCATTTTCAGTGGGATTACATGAAGATATCATAACGAAGGAAAAGAACCAAAGAAAAGGAGGTTCCGAAAAAAATGGCTGAGACAACGGGCAGCATAGAGGAGGTAATTCAGAGAATAGTCTTTAAGTTTGTGATGTGTACATTGACCTTCCCTGTGCCTCGCTCTACTTTGTCTGGTAGACATGTTTTGCTTCCTTGGATATACCAGAATATACATTATATGTTTCTTTAAGTCAGGCACTCGGACACGGAGTGAGTAGCATATGCTTGGTTGATAATTTGAAAGAGCCGTTCTGAAATTACTTGGGCTGTTCTATGAAATTAGGTTGGAAAACATACAGGAATTATGCAGATCGTTTTCAAATCATGGATCACAGTGTTTGCTTCCTTGAGGAAAACTTGTGAAACAGCTGTGTCTTACAATAGGTGCAGTACGTAATGTTGCTATCTAGAGTTCCCTGCTCCTGGGACAGGTCAGCTCAGGAAAATTTATTAGACAAGACCCTTATTTTGGGGTGTGGAAAAGAAAGGGTGGTGATTTTCATGCTAGAGAGGCCTTTGGTTGTGCTTAAAAGTGATTTCTATCTCCTTTGAAAGAGCGGTTGAGAATAACAGGCAGGATTTTCAACAGCAGTGCAAAGTATCATCCTGTGGCTCATCAGGACTGCTCAAAAAGTCTCTGGGAGGCCTTAAATCACAGGGTAATCATATTGTCTTGAAAGTATGCAAATAATTGAATAATATTCTCTGGAAGTCCTTTTAAGGACTGTTGAACATAGCTAATTTACACATGGGATCAAAACATGCTTATTTGCTTTTAGGAATCTTGAAATTGATACTTTTGGGTATTCATTTTTGCAGTTTTGCTTTCGTTTGGCTTGCAAAAGCATATGTACCATGAGACCACTAAAGTAATCATGGAAATTGCTGAATAGCTTTTCTTTTCCCATCTGTGGTCGAATCTCCGCTGTTTTGTTTTCCCTTTCGTGTTTGTGTAAGCTTCTACATCTTAAATGAGACTAAATGAATTTATGAAAGCAGTCTTTTGCTATTTGGTTGGTGTTTGAAAAGGTTCCCTTATTTTAAGAGAAGCTTCAAGAAGCAGAGTTAAAGAAACTGGTAGGACTGGGACAGCCACATTAGAAATGAAACCGTCTGAAGGGTCAGATTCTGATCCTGGTTTTCTGGATCAGCCTTCAAAACAAGAAGTTTAGAAAGATACTTATGAAAAAAAAATGTCTTCCTAAGATACCACATCTTTTATCTGTCTGCACTTGACTAATTTGTTCTAGGTTATACTGAAAAATTCAGTTTGAAGAAACATGAGTAATATTGAACTGGTAACGTGAATCAATCGAAAAACTTCAGGGGGAGAGATGAGTATGAAGGTTAGAAAAGACAGAGAAATCTGACTCCAAATTCTAGCCTATTTAAATGCATACCTCCTACGCTCATTACACATTTTCATCCCATTGAAAAGCTTACTCCCCTTACTCTTTTCAGGTCCTTTAATTATGCTGGGGCTCTGGAAGAGATGAGGTACTACTCGTGACTTCACTTTCGTTCAGAGTTTTCCCGTGTCAGGTCCTTTGAACTCCTGCAGATATGAGTTCTGCAGGGAGTATGAATTTTTGTCAATATTGGAAAGAATGCTGGTATCGATGATGAAAAGAGTTACAGAAACTCAAATATTCTTATTAATTGAATTGCTATCTCAACTTGGCCAATTACAATGTCAGCAATACTCTGAATTGGTTATGTCCTCATCTACGGTAACTGCAATATCTGTATCGAGCTTGATTTCAAATTCTGTTGAGATACTACACCATTAAAAACTCATCCCAGTGTGAATATAGCTGCGCCAAAAGGTTAGTTGTGTAGCAGCATCTTAAAATCTTGCCAATAAATCAAGAAAACTGTATTGAATGAAAATGAATTTTTTCAGGTTAAACTAATGTCTGGTGGCACACTTGTATTAGCTACATCAGACATGGTCCTCTTGGGAGCAGCTTTTGTGGTACAATTCAAGGGTCTTTGCTGCTTTTTTTCTTCATTACTGTCAGTTATTAAAACTTCAGTTTAATAGGTATGTGGAGGTATGCATTTTCAGCAGTAGTGCACAGGTACAGTAGATGCAGCAATTTAGAGGCATGTTAATGGCTGGCTCTAGCAACGAATCCTGGTATGGATGGTGAGTGTGCCAACCTCAGCTACGCAGAGCTCCATAAAGAAATAGAGAAAAGAGTGCTAGAAAGTGTTTGGTTTTTGTTTTGTTTTTAAAGCTGTTGTGACTCTGCTGGTTGCAAATAAATGATTATCGCCCATTAACTTGGGCCCAGGGAGAATTTGGTACAGCATTTTCTGTATATTTCTCTGCAGGTTTCTTCCTGTATCAAAAACAGCATCATGTCCTTAGAACTTACTAGTAAAGAGAAAGTATGTGCAACATGTCTCTGAACAGCACTGCATGGGTGATGGAGCACTTCTGAAAGAATATCTGTGAGGGAAATAAACCCATTAATTGAACAGAATTATTGTGCACCGTAGCAACATGTTTGAGAAGTCTCTATAGTATTCAAATAACTATTGAAGCTTTATCCATTAGCCCCATTGGTGCATGCTTAGGCAAATTAACTCTTTTATATGTAGATCTACAGAAAGTGGTGTGTTATAATTAAATGATTCTTCTGGGGGCAGTAAACCTCTCTTCAAACAGCTTGAATATCAGTGTAGTCGTTTTTCTTTCAGCCCTACTAATCACAGCAAATTTAGCTTGCACAGCCAGAGTCAGGGTGCATGTTGCAGGACAGTGGCAGTGGTGATGAACAAATCCCATAAGTACTGGTGTTTGGTTTACTAAAGGATTTTATCTGAAGTTAATGTAAATCTATCTGGATTCTTGCTGTTTATGAAATCAGGTTGCTCTTTTAAGATGTCTGGTACTTAAGATATGTGTAGGTCATAGCCAACCCAGTAGAAGCCTCCTGTATGACTGACTTCAGATTTGACTGGGAGATCTACAGTAAAGACTTGAAAATTTGACAACAAAAATCTCAGCTGCTGAAGCTTTTCTCCCCAGATTCTAAATCATTTGTAACTCTGTAGACTTGAGTCGGATTTAGAATGCTTCTTATGCTGGATGGAAAAAGGCACCAGGTACTGAATCATAATGGAACGGGCTCATGGGCGCCTAGAAGAGTATTTAGGCCAAAAACTCCCAGAGTGACAACTGACTGCTGGGAGCTGATACTTTCAACTATGTCTTGTTTACTGAAAGTGCCGAATACCTATTTTCTGAGAACTGGACTCTGTGGGCATGACCTGTTCTGACTTGTGGTTGTAAAGCTAAATGTACCACGTTTAAGTTCTGTAATCTCCTGAGACTGCACAAAGCTGCTGAAGGGAAAAAAAAAAAAAAAAAAGTGTTAAGGCCTCAGATTTTGTCTAGTGTAGAGAAGGTGGTTTTGTTATTACCAATTTTAGCCATGGATTTTTCACAGATATCTACCATAATTAGTAGGACAAAAGATGTATTCTTGCCTTCTTTTCTTTAATTTCTGTCTTAATTCAGTCATGTGGCTGTGCTCCTGCAGAGTCCGGTGCAGTTACCTGGGTGATTGCATCTAGCACAGTCCTCTGTTAACAACTCCATCATGTCATTGGCACTGATTATCTCTCCCTTTTTTTTTGGGGTGGGGAAGGGAGGAGAGTGTGGAAATAACTAGTTTGCCTTAGGGCCCCACTCTGCCTGGATTTTTGTGCTTTTCTAGAGAACATTGTCATCACCTAAAGCTCCCTTTCCCTCAGGCTTTCTGAACTATCTGATAAGTGTCTTGGTGCTTTCAGCTACATCATCTGACATCTGTGGTCAGGAAGGTCTCCTGTTATTAAAATCATTTAAATAGGACTTGTATCCTATTTATGTGATTAAAATACCCGGCTAATTATGGACACCACAGTTTTGAATTCCAGTAAGCAAAAAAAAAAAGTTATGTGCTGCAGGATATAAAAGAGCAATCTCATAGGACAACGTGTTGCTTTCAGTCTGCACATTCAGCTTGCATATGTAGAACTCCCAGCATATTCTGAGGGCCGAATTCTGTCCTGACAAATCTCTTCAGAGGAACAGTCTTCAAAAATGATCTATCCATTTTGTTTGGCACTGCTTTAGATTGGAAATTAGTACACTTGGAACAAATAAACTCAGTGTGCACATAGATGGCTCAGGCTGCTGGTCTGGATTCTGTTTTGTTACTGATGTTCCCATAATGCTTATGTTAAAAGATCAGGTACAGCAAACAGACTGATGACTTGTAAAAACATCTGAGAAAAAGCAGTGTGGTATCATTTTCCTCACCTCTAAGTCTTTTCTGATAAGCTGGAAAGATAGCCCTGCAATAAGTGTCACGATTGGCTCTAAATGAAGAGTAGATAACAAACTACTGGGAAGTGAAAGGGTGGGTAGGATGGACTCCCAGCCCCACTGAAGCTGGTGATACTAGGATGGCTTTTCTTGTGTATGGTTATGTTCTTGAATACAGCTTCCACTTCATTCTAACCCTTCATTACGCAAGTCACACTGAAGTTTCTGGTGAGCATTTAAATTTCTGCTACATTAGACTTCCAGGATTTTATTTCCACTAAAGAAGGGTGGTGATGTCTTTGATCCTGGTTTGGCACTGATTAACATTGTGCAGTCATGTTAATTAGTCTGCATAGATTTTCAAAGGTGGTAAGAGACATAACTTCTAAGAAAACCTAGGAGGTGTTTTCTTGTTCGTTGATTTCATGAGACGAAAATTTATCCGCCAAGGATTTGATGAATGTTAGAAATTGCAGAAACATTAATCAGTAATGGATTTATTTCCATGCTCTGTGTGTTGGTGAGTGTCATCAGTTCACTTCCGCAGAAGTGCAGCTTATCTCCAGGTGTAATTCATAGCCATTGCTTCAGCTCTTAGCATCAGCAGGTTGTTTAACCTTGAGGCTACTTGCTGTATCAGTGGTGATGCCTAATGTGCAAATGTGCTATTTTGTAATGCAGCGATTGTACCTTAAGTGTCCTACCTTACAGACTGCATTAAGTTTTCTAGAAGGTGAAGCATTATTTTCCACATCTCTCCTGGGAAGTATAGAAAGCCTACTGAATTCTTTAAAGCGTTGGTATTTAGTTTGCTTTCCACTCTTTTGCTATTATCAGATACCAATGAAAATAAATAATGTAACATGCAATAAAAAAATGATGTTTCAGCATTATGTAGAAGTCACTGTCGTTCCATTTACTTTGAGATGTTCTGTGAATGCCAAAAATGGTCCTTTGACATCTTATGGAAATGTTGTATACTTCCACATCAGTAAATATTTTCTGGTAGCAACCAAGTCAGGAAGAGTCAGGAATCACAAGTGCCAAAATGTGGGAAAAGGCATCTGACTTCTGAACAATTTCAGGCCTGAAGGAAGCTAGAAACTTCGGGGTTATTCAGAAGCAAAAATAATTTATTCTTTTTTTTCCTGTTTCCCTCTCCCGCCCAAATGAAATATTTACCAAGTTCTCATGGAAGTTCGTAGCTCATCTGGTACAGTGACCCCCAGGTGATGATGAACCACAGCAGTTTTAGCTTTCTTAGGGGACTTTGCATTAGACATAAAAAAGCAAGAAGCAGCTGCTGGTACGATGGCTGGAAACATTCTGAAGCCCTGTGTCTCTATCTGAAATGAAGTCTGTTGAAACAGAAGCATGTGTAAATTGGTTGAATCTTTGACAACATTTTTATCGTGATGTGAAGGTGGATTTATGGTCCTTGACCCTGCTAGCTGGGATCTGGATAGGAGGGAATCGCTGGTTTCCTTGTTCAACCTATGCCTGCTGGGGGAGTAATTATTGCAGTGATGGGGAAAGAGGGACTGGACTCCTAGAAGTAGCCTTTCTCCCATTCCGCTCTTTAAAATGCAGTTCATATTCTACCTTACCTTAACACCTTGCAAATTTTACACACAATTTATTTGAAATGCAAAATTTTTCTCCTGGGGGGTAATTCTTGCACAACTTCCGATCTTTTCTCTTCTTCCACTAATTAACAAAGTGACTTCATTACCTTCCCATAAAGTTTTTATTTATAAGCATTTCTCAGGGTAATTAAACTGCTTAATTCATTTGATAGTGTACATAGTTTTATTTACAATGTAATTAGGACCACTACAAGAAGAGAACGAGCAATTAACAATTTAATCCTTGCGAAGAATCTTTTGAGTTTTAGGCTTGACGTTTCTGTGCTTTTAATCCCTCCACTTCAGGAATGAAAATTAGACAAATATACACTGTATTTAAGATTACTTCAAGGAGCAAATCACAGTTTGGGGTGCGTAACTGACTTATTTGGAAATATACATATTTTTTCCACCCTGAGCAGTGTCACCTTGTCTTTCAATAGGTACTTGGGATTCCAGGTTTCTTCTTCTAGTTTAGACATTGATTCACTGTCTGGCTTTAGGTAATCTGTTATCACACTTTCAAATTTATGTGCCTGTAGCTACATTTCGATACTTGAATAAGTGACTTGGAGACTGGTGAAAAGCAAGTCATTTATGTAATTCTGTAGCTGTGAAGCACAGCACCAGTTCTGCAAGAGCTGAGGATGCTTAATTTTACACTGATTAGTGGTGTTCATTTAAACATTCGCATAACTTTTAGGTGGAATTGGAACTGAGTACCTAATTTGAAGTAATACATTTTGAATCTTCTGTCATTCTCTAAGCACATCGATTTATTCATATGTAAAATATTTCTACTTCTACTATACCCTTGATTCTACAAATATTGTTTTGTCTGTTAGGCAGGTCATAACCAATTGCAATGTCTGCTGAATGTATGCAAGTAGGGAAATTTGGCTAGATAATGAAATGGTGCCATGACAGCGATTGGTAAGAAATGGTAATTAATGAATGTTAATGATTATTTAATTTATAACATAAATATTGAGGTAAAAACTACTTCTTGTTCAATGAAGGACGCTCGTGCTAAGTGTCCAGCTCTGCAGGTCACTTGCACTTGCTCTGACAAAAAACATTTCGAGAGATGTCCAAAAGTTATTCTGCAGATTAAGGAAAAAACCACAATGGGCACTTCTTATGCTTCCATGAGGAGGTGAGGGAGCATGGGTAGAGAATACGTATGCCTTTGTATCTATATATATGATCTTGCAAGTGATTTTGATGTTACCCTCAGTGTAAGTACTATTGACCAACAGTGCTGGGGTCGACAGGCAGGATATGTTTTTGAAGCGGGTATTTCTGGGATAGAAATACTGAACACCCCTGTGTGTATGACTTCGGTCAATTCCATCCACTATTTAATTGATACTGCAGTATATGCAAATTTGACTGCAAATTACGTACGTGCTCTCCTGTAGTTTACATCCGCTTTTCTTCTTTGGTTCACTCACAAGAATAGTTTAAAATTTTCTAGGCTTAAGTAAAGATTTATTCTTTGAAATGATCAGAATTCTTCTCTTAAAAAATACATGACTTGATTTAATGCTCTGTTTTCCAAAGTAAGTTAAATATGGTTCCCTGCATATTTAAAATGATGACCCTTTCTTTTAAATTGCTTATGATGGTTAATCAGCAAATCAAGACATACTTCAACTTAAATTAAGGCTCAGCAGAAATGCAGAAGAGTAATGGATGTAGGACAGGCAATCATCTGAAAATTGAAAAAGTACTACATTACAGAAAATGTTTATGGGACATTTGCATTTTTCAGAAGGCAGATACAGTTGCTTCCGCTGCTTCAGTTATCAGGAGTTCTAATAATTAGCTGCAGTATAATTAACCATTAAGTCAAGGGAGTTACGTTCTTGTTTCCATGTTAAGAGGTTTCAATATTTCTGTATTCATGCTATGAAATGGCTATATCTTTGTTTTGAATTACTCTGGTAAAGCTTATTTATATTTCCAAGCATGAGTAAATTGTACAACTCTCAATATTACATTCATGCTGTTTTGTATGATCTTCATTCCATTTTCCACCAACGGAATTCTCTCAGGTGAGCTCAGCATCTTGTTAGTGCTTTGTCCATTGGCCAGGATGACCCAGCTGACTGGAAGCCATCTGGCTTCATGTAAGTTTTGCCATTCACAGCAGCAGTCAGGCCCGTTTTCTGCCTTACAAGTCTTAAATGTGCACTTGGGGCAGTTCTAGATGGTTCTGAATCCTGGACTTGCATTGATTCTTCCCACTGCCATGCTGGGCCAAGTGCGTGAAGAACTAAGATAGGTGATGTGTTTTAGAAAAGTCGTTTTTTAATTCATGAGGCAATGAGGTTTTTTTTATAGGATTCTGCATCTAAATTAGTATTGCTCTCCCTAATAAAGTTTTCTTTCTTGCTAAGTCCTCACAGCGCTGTTCCATTTGGTCAGCTTTTAATTCTAGCTGTATCTAGGAGATTGACAGAATGCTTAACTCTAGAACGTGCAGTCTAGTGCACAAGGTGCTTGCACCAGCGTACAGATTACTCTAGGTTAAGTTCAGCTGTTGATTGGGTTCACCCTATTGGGTGATTTGAAAAATGCCATTTCTAGTCCTCCATTTTGTTAAATGAGGACCATGGTATGAACTGTCTTGAATTATGGTTACCTGTAGACAAATAGTATTATTTCCTAGCCATTTGTTATGGCTTTCTGGGTTACGCAAGCCATGACAGTAATGGAAATTCATTTTTGCCATTATTTCAATCTTATTTTACCAAATTCAAAGCCTACTTTTCTTTTCAAAAATCCAAATGCAAGAAGGAACTGAAAGTTGTTATTAATTTGAAACTTATGTTTCAAATGCAGTCAAGAGGAGTAATTAATACTTGATGTGTGTAAATATAACTGTGAACGATTTCCTCTTGTTGAAGTTAGTTCATCAGGAATTTTGCTGGAATTCGTGATTGATGCTTTTAATTTATCTCACATGGCAGATAATTTGTATTTAATAGATGGAAGGGCTCTGAAGACTGCAATGCTGGAATGACACTGAATCTAGGAGCACTTGTAATCTATGAGAAGTAAAGAGAAATTGTATTACAGTAATTGACTTCAGCAGGATCGAGCCTTTCTTCAACAATTCCATGGAGCTTTAAGTTTTTGCAGTCTATTTTAAGATGTGCACACTGAAAGTAGTGCTTCTAATGAAAATGGGCTATATTTTATTCAGACCTTGGAGACCAAGTAGGTAGAGCTAATTGGCTTATAACTGACCTGCTTCAAGGATGTCAAAATTGGCTGTTGGCTGTTCCTTTATAACATTAGCTTGATTGACTAAGAGTCTGGCAGCAAGATATGAAATATTATGAACCCAATTCATTAAAATTGTCCCCATTTTAGATCATTACATATTTTCAGAACAAATGGAACATACTTTCAGTATGAAAGAGATATAGATATGTAAGTTGTTAACCCGTTGCCACCTCCTTCTCCTGCTGTTCCACTCCGTGGAATTAAAAAACTCCACTTGATCATGTGAAAATAAGGGAGGAGCAGTGGGACGCTATATATATACATATATATTTATGATATATATATATATTTATCTCATATATATATATTTTATGATACCATGGACTTGGCTTCCAGTATTTACTTCCAAGCTGTCTGCTTGCCTGCCGTGCAAGGACTAAATGCAAAAAGCAACGTGCATATGGATCTATAGTGACATCCAAATTTTGCCTCTCTCCTGTTTATTGAGTTGAGGGAGTTTGTTTTTTTTGGACAATAGTTTTATTTCACCTTGTTAAAATCATTAACTTTTTGCTACTAGGCATATAGCTGTCCTTTTTCAGATGACTGATCTAATTACATCGTCTGTAGGATTCAGTTTTGAATGTGGCATAATTAGGTGATGGTTAAATGTACAATACAAGCACTGTCTGTAGCTTGAAGAAATTGCAGTTAGTGGTTATCTCACTGTGTCAGAGGATGGAAAATTGTGTGGTTTCATAGAATTATAGAATCATAGAACGACTTGGGTTGGAAGGGACCCCAAGGATCATCAAGTTCCAACCCTCCTGCCACAGGCAGGGTCACTAACCTTCAGATCTGGTACTAGACCAGGCTGCCCAGGGCCCCATCCAGCCTGGAATTTCAGTGTCTTGCATGCACATATGAAGCACATACATACAAAACACACCTAAGCTCTATTTGGTAAGGAGGAAGAGAGTGCTCTGCACTCTTAAACTTAGCTGTTAGTGTAGCCCTGTGCTCTCCTTACAGCTCTGCCTGGGGAAGCTATTGCAGCGCAGTAGGGTGCTTGCCATAGTAACTTCAAGGGGTGCAGGTGCAGCCTCCTATCCTTCTGCCAAAAGCTTCTGGATTTTTTTTTTTTTTTTTTAATTGCAGGACTGTGGCAGAGCCATAGATAAGATGGCTGGCATTAAAACACATCTGGTACAGTCACATTTTACGGAACACTTACAACACAGTGGTGCCATTCTTCATGCATTTGAACTGTGCATCTTGTCCACATCTTCCAAGTTACTCATTACTATGTATTTTTCATTCTTTTTGGATAATCCTACAGGGTCCAAACCTCACTGAAATCCTGTAAAAGCAAATACTGAATTCGGAAAGTTTAAGCTGAAAACTTTAACCCTTTTTGTTTCTTTATGGTGTAAATAGCTGTTTCAGGTTCTGTATTTGAGCACAGAAGGCACAACTTGGTGAGTACTGGTCTTCTGAAAGAGACAATGTGCTGGAGGAGAGTTCGTCTTTTGTTTTTGTGGTTTTCTTTTTCAGGTTATGTTACACTAATTCCAAATGTAGAGGGTTTCAGAGGCATTGCTCGATGCTTATGTTCATGTGTGTTCCTTAGTAAACACGTTGACAGCTGGCAAAGTGAGCATATCGTTCTTTCGTGTGAAAGTCACACCCACGCTGCATTCACAGCATGAATGGAGTCTTGTAAGCATCATTTCACTTATTTTCATCTTATGCTCCCTTGAACATTTCTAACTCTTTTGATGCCTTGATACTAATCATTGTCTCCCAGTATTTCTCCGTAACTACCATTTTCTCTTTTAAATTCAACTACAAACTCACTTAGTTTTTCTTAACATCTTTTCTTCAGTACTCTGCAAATCCTACCTTAACTGGACTTTCTTTCTCATTTGTCTTATATATTTATGGATTGGAGTATGTCCTTTGCTGTACATTAAATCCTTTGGTGCTCTCTAGCCAGCCTTGACTGTGTGAATTTAATGAGTTGTCTAGTGGTTTGTGTCATAAGTTATCTCAAGCTGATTTTTCCACTGTCTGCTGTTGGGCTAGTTTATCACTTTCCCAGTGTGGTACATGTAAGGGTGTCCTGAAGGCTGCTGCTTGGAGTCTCATTCCCCAAAGTCAACAGCTCATCTGGATGCGGGACTGTAGCTGCATTGCTCTTAGATACAAGCTTATGTTACAGAGTGGAATCAGGGGAAAAGCCTATGAGGGATGGCTGTCTTCTGACCAGCCCAGTAGTGCTCAGAGAAACATCTAGTAACAGAATATTAGAAACCTATTTTAGACCTTCATGTAGTCCAGCCCTTTTGCAAACTAAGGAGAGGTCATGAGCAGGGATGATTATGGTTTTGACAGTTTTTGTTCTGGTGCTTTCAGTCTGGCCTCTGAATGGGGCTTTTCTACTCCTGTTGAGTGATTGCTGCTGCACAGCAAGAGCTGAAGTTTTTCTGCAGTCTTGCAAAACGTGGAAGAAGATCAGAACTGAAGCATGACACTTTGTTAATCATCAGGTAATCAAATTTAAATTGAAAGGTTCCAGAAGCATAGCAAGAATCTAATTACATATCTTCTCACAGCATAGAATAAAATCCCAGTGGGATAATTGCACTTTCATAATCTGTATGTGTTCTTAACGTCATTTAAACAGACAACATTTCAAATCAAGCTCTTACTGGTGTTTAACTTGAGCTGTCCCTTGTAAAACACGCCATGTGATGGTGGCACAAATCATTGCCAACATGCTTTATGACACTCATGCGTATCTTGAAGGTAAGTCAGAAGACTTCCACAGGATAATGAACTACCGTATCTCAGCTTTAGCCAGCTTGCTGTCGGAATGACATCTGTTTTTAATCACTGATAGCAAAAGATGATGTAAGGCACTGTACAGATTTCTTCTGACTGTTTTCAGGCATATTTATCAGAAACACTGTGCACTGTTCCCAGATTTATAGTGAAACTACAATCAGATAATTTGCAACAGGGAGTGCTATCGTGAATGTTTTCCTTCTGTGTTCCATAGGGGATATCTTATGAGACCATAGAGAAACTACAATGTTGGTAAAGCTTTGTTCTTGTGGTATGAGCCATTGTAGTGGGTTACTAGGTTACAATACTAGTACAGTTTGTATCAGAACATGGAGCTGGTACTGCATCTTACATACATTGGTGCAGTTTGGGTGATTGTAGTGTAGTTATGAGGCACTGGAACAGGCTGCCCAGAGATGCTGTGGAGTCTCCTTCTGTGGGGATATTCAGGACACATCTGGATGCCTGCCTGTGTGACCTATTGTAGGGAGCTGTTTTATAAGAGAGTAGGACTCAAGGATCTCTTGAGGTCCCTTCCAACCCCTGGGATTCTGTGAAACTAGTTGGTTTCCATGGGTTTTTGGGTGAACAAGTGCTAGACTGAGGCTGTTTTGTCTGGCACCCATTACCTTGTCTAATGACTGGAGCAATCAGCAGAAGAAATAATTAGGCACTTAAAGTGATTCTTGGAATTTTCTAAAGATAAAATTCTGTCCAGAGCCTCATTTTGCGATTTCTGTTTGTATGCTAAATGCTCAAAACCTTCTGTGCCCCTTGTGTCTCTCCGGTCAGTATTCTGCAAGCATCTTGAGAAAACAAAGTACTTTGAAAAGCTGTCCTTTACTTTTAATCAATGAATGCAAGTAAGGGAGTCCTTAAGTGTGAGAGAGTTTTTCTTTGCACTTGTGTGCTCTCGTCCATGTGGTATCTGGGACTTGGTAGAGCCTGTGGGCTGTTTTTGTGTGGTTGTTTTTTCTCTTTC
Source organism: Numida meleagris (assembly GCF_002078875.1). NCBI lineage: Eukaryota > Metazoa > Chordata > Aves > Galliformes > Numididae > Numida > Numida meleagris. The sequence goes on from NC_034412.1 coordinate 5,924,163, forward strand.
TTTGTCATGCTACAGCAAGCATTTATGCTGAGAAAGATGTCTGGGCTTTAGTGAGCTTTTGTAGCACCTGGAATTCTCAGCTGCTGAGCTGCTTTCATTTACTGCTGAAAGATGGTAAGGCAGGAATGGCCCTGCTTCTCCACACATTGCTGATCCCAGACTCACCTGGAAACGACAGCACTGAATATCTTCATCTTTGGCAGACCAAAAAGCTGGTTTGCTTGAGACCAAAACTGTTCCAAAGCAGCTTGACCAAAACTTACTTAGAGCTGTAACGTGAACTTTTGCAAGCAAATGTGTATGACTTCTAAAATATCAAAGCACTTGTAAGCCAAAAGGCCCCAGGGATTTATAAATCTTTTCTGGTTTTTTTTTTTGAGATATATTCTTACTCTATCCTAAGACTACCTAAAAAGTCACAAGGTAATTACATTCAGGTGAGGTGTGAGGGAGGTAGAGAGGAGCACCTCTACTGATTTTACGTTCAGAATGCTTACTTATCTTATTCTGTGTCAGTGAGCCCAACCATGTCCTTGACAAAATGAAAGCCTGAGGTCAACCCAGTGTGGATTTACAGTGTCAAATATCAGACGCTGCATTGTGTTGGGTGTTGTCTAGAGTCCTTATGAGAACATTTCACTGCACTTTTGTTCTGTATGCGTGTTGTGAACGCAGAGGTTTTGGTAGACTCCAGTGACAGATAAATAGGCTGTCATGACAGCTTGTTTAATGCAAACCAGTAGAACTTAAAAATACTTCTTGTACCAAGCCCGAACTAGGAAATAAGATTTTTCAAGACATCAAATGATGAAACATCCCTGTGTGCTTCATTAATTATCCACACAAATCCGTTAAGTGTATTCTTTACACCTAAGTATAGAAGGCTCAGGTTATCCAAATCTTAAATCTGTTCTGACTTTGCTTAAAAAACTGTTTATGGTAAGAAATTCACTCAGTTTTCACTTTTATATATGACACTACAGAAAAATTTTCTGTAATGTTTTCAATTTGTCAGCTCCATGTAGAATGTAGAATAATACAATATGGGAACTTTAAAATCCCCTCTCCATTATTGACTATGGCTTGGCAATATCAAGACTTAACAGTCTTGGAAATAACCATTTTCTCAGGAGAAGCTGGTATAACAGGGCAGCCCCAAACGTCTTTTCCAGGCACGTCAGAGGCAAAAGCTGACTGAGATGTGGGATACAATAGGTGTATTTGCACCGCTCATCTCAGCCGCAGCAAGCAGCATTTCAAGGATCTGTTAAGCTAGTTTCAGGGTCAGTTCAAAGCTAACATGTTAAACAACTATGACCAAGCATGAATAATCAGAATGTTCAGCTTTCCTAACAAAATTCAGATGGTGCCTTTTGTTTCCATTAACCATTTACTGGGAATCCTTTGTGTTTTATAATCAGTATTCTGTGTAGTTTGCTCAGAAAGTAATGGTGGGAATGTTCAGCTTCTGCTGCCATACCGTCAACAACTGCCTGTGGCACTGTAGGCTAACATAATAAAATAGGAGGCATTACTTTCAGTGCAGGCTTCATGTTACAGGTGTTATCTCTGCTTCCCTTTTCTTCATCTTTAAATACCTGTAATTAGATTTTGAAAGAGTCTTTCATTCTCAAACTTTTTTCAGAAAATGGCATTTTAGTGTGCTTTGTGGAATTGTTAAACCAATTAATTTTTTCAAGGTATTGGTCCTCTGAACTTTTATCTATTTTTGGAGCATTCTGCAGTGCTTCCTGTGAAAAATCAGATAGATACAAGCTTTAATGTGAATTAATGAACTCTAGGTTAACACAGTGTTGTTGTTCAGAGCTCTGCAGCGTATACATGGATGCTTTTGCTGATTAATCTTTTTATATTATTTACAGTTGTGTTTCCTTATTAATGACAAGATGTTAATATTTTACAAAGTAGAATGTGATTCAGTCCGGTCAAAGTTCATTTCTGTCTATATTGTCCAAGATGAAACTGCTTTGCACAAAGTTCTTTGCAAGAAGAGAATTGCACTAAGCTGTCAGTTTATCGCTGCAGAATATTCATATTTTGGAAGCCTGTTCTATACTGAGAAGGAGAGACCTATGTTAATTAACTTACGGTGTGGTCCTAACGCTGATTTGTTAGATCTTGTGCTTTGTTTCAAGCAGAATGTCTCACCTAGGTTTTGCACAAGCAGGTCTGAAAAGCATCTGTCACCTCAAGGTAATCAAAGCTTCCTCGCGTCAGACCTTAACAAAGCAGAGGAGGGTAATCTGTAAAAAGTGCAGTTACTGATTGCCATCTTCTTTGCCTATGAATTATAAATAATTTACAGTTATCACATGTCCCTTCTACAGTTCATTGTACAGGCAGAAAAAGAAACTATCTGCATTTCATCATTAGCTTAATCAAGGCAGTGTATCAGTAACCTGCTGTGAGAGTGATCGCTGAGGAGCGGGAAGAGTTGATGTCTGTGTAACAAATCATTTTGAACCTTAAAGTTCTTATATTTTATTTAATTTTAACTAAAGTATTTCAGAACTAAGAATTCTCTTTTATGAGAAGGGTTGGTATTTCAAAAAGACTGTTTGGGAACAAAATTTGTAAATAATCAAGTACTAAACTTCCCCTGTTTCTTCCTGTTGGGGGGGGGGGGGAAGGGATGCGTGTTTCATTTTGTTTGGGTTTTTCCTCAATGTGAAATAGGAATCCTTGACTCCTGGAGGAAAGGGGATCCTTGATATCCAACAGCCTTGGCTGAAGCTAGGGGCTGTGTACCTTCAAGACGTGCTTTTGGCTACCCAGCACCAAGGCTGCGATTCAGGACTGCTGTTTGGTTGTAGCAAAGATCTCTGGGCTCTCAAGATACCTATACCTGAAGCTGAGAGCCAAAATCCAATACCTGGGTAGAGTCCCAGAGAGACAGATTCTGAAAACAGGGATGCGGGACTCAGTCCTACCCAGGAAGTTGGGTTTGGCTGTTTTTGCATAATTATCCATCTGTATGAGAAATGTGCTGACTTGTTTTGAACTCTGTGAACTACTTCTAGAACAATTAAATTTTAAACAATTGCTTTATTGTGTATGCAAATGGAGGCAAAGGGGATGGAAGCAGGAGAGATTAGAACTGCCACAATTCAGTTTGAAATTATGAGTGACAAAGGATTCGATATTAGTTTAAAGCTGAAATAGATACTTGTTTAGAGGAAAAGAAGTTGGAATACAAGAAAGAAGGGGCTTATAAAATATTTCATTACCCAAAGAATTTCAGATTCTTAGTTCACATGACTTTTACCCCAAAGTGTTCTATTTTGTGTGGATGAAGATGATGACTGTGAACACTGACTTTGGAATTTTTGCCTCTCTTTCTTCTATCGTCCTCTTTTTTTCCTCCCCTCCCTTGAGGTGCCCTCTGGCCTCTTTTCTTCCTTGATTTCCAGATCTGTTTTTGTTTTGTTTTGTTTCCTTTCTGGAGTTTTAAAGCCTGCAGGTTAAAAAGAGTGAAGAAGGCAGATCTGAAATGCTCAAGAGAGTTCACGTCGTGTAAAAGCAGGAGTGAAAGTCAAATGGGGAAAAAATTACGGAAAAGCACAATGCATGGGACTGAAAAGTTTAAAGGAGGCTTAAAAAGAGACCTTCAAAAACGAATTTTTCCTTGAGAAACTCTCTATCAAATGTTCTTTCAGGTTCTTTTATCTCCTGGGTGTTCAGTGAGCTATGTTTTAAGACAGAAACGCTCCCCTGAGCATGTGTAAGCTCAGAAATGAACTGGAAACTAACTAGAGATGCAAAATTTTACTTCGTACCCTGGGAGTTTTCTTTTCCCCCCAACTGTGCTTGATATGCTGGATTTTTATAGTTCAGGGATATACGTAGTTCTGGAACAGTGGATCATGGCTTTTATTTTCCATGATAGAGTTGATTCTTTGCATGTGCTGATGTTTTTGTCAGTATCGAGTCACAGCAATTTACCTTGTGTTTTATAAAGCCTATAGCATAGTATGCAAGAGTGCATCAAGGTGAGCCTAACAGACCAATAGCTAAGCCATTTTGGAGGAGATGCTGCTAGAGATGACAAGAATGAACTGTAAGGTTATGAATTACAATTATAGGAATATAAAATATATTGACTAGCCATAGATGTATTTACTGTAAGAGAGAGACTAGACTGGTCCAAATTCAGCACTGTTTTACTTTTTCTTAGGATCCCACCAGGCCAGATCTTGACCTGAATCAGATGAATATCAAATCAGAGTAAATAGAAATGAACCAGTTTATAACCATGAGAGATAAGAACCGAAGATGTTGATGTCACTGTAGCTGCATCTAATAAAACTCAATTTGGACCAACTAAAGCAGTAAATACTTCTATTTTATGGAATGCTCTAGTTGTAATCTTCAGCATCCCCACAGATGTTTCAGTGCTGAATTGTGTTTGGAAAGGGGCCCACTCAGGGTTCAGAACTAAGTTATCTCTCAAAGAAGAGTTTAAAGTGAGCCAGTGTCTTGTATGCATTACAGAGTTGCTGTAGTAATGATGAGTTTTCAACAAAAGCTGCATTTGCTTACCTAATCTTGCTTAATAGCAGTATTAAAACATTGAAAAAAGAACTGCAGTTGATGGGTAGGATGATTCAGGCACTAAGGATTTCAGAAGACAAGTGGGCCTTGTATAGCTTTTGATTACCAGAGTTGAGGTGATCTACTTGTTTTAGAAAGGTTTAGACTGAATGTGGATCCATGATACTTGGAGACAGTAAACTAAAAAAGGCAGTGGTAAAGCGCTGTGATTGAAGAAATGACAAGGAGGTGAATGAATGGTCCTCACCCTTTTTAGTTGTTGGTTAAATGATGGTTGCTAGACACTGTTAATGGGTAGAAAGCACTGGATTCCTCAGCATGTAGGAAATGAGAAATGACGAATGTATCTTGGGTCAAACACTTGATTTGCATTCAAATAGGGGTGAAAGAAACCCCATTGGTTTGACAGCCTGACTTATTGAAACCTAGGGTTTTATTTATGAAAGTTTCCCGAGCTCTCAGCGTTGCTCTCATCAATCTGAGCAGCCTGTGCGAGCTGATGGTGGCACTGTGTGGTGCTCTCCCTTCTGCTTCAGAGCAGAAAGATCTGCAGCCTCGGCCGTGCTGCTGCAGGGGTCAGGGTGGGCCGCATCTCGCAGATACCAAATGCATCTCACAGCATCAGGGTCAGCTTGCTAACAAGTTTCTCAGAATTTTTTTCACTAAAACTATTTAATCATAGCTTATATTTTCAGGAGAAGACATTATAGCTCAGAGCAGGTGAGCAGGCAAATTTCCCTGATGTGTAAGTGAAGCCTTAAAGCCAGCAGATCCCTTTTGTTTTAGTGAGGGACTCATCTCCCCACCCCTTTAAACACAGCAGCCTTGGAGCTGACATGCACTTACATCAGGCAGTGAAGATCAGCTCTGTAGATTAAAAGAAGAATCTCTGAAAGTCATGTACCTAGATAGTCCTCCCAGAGCCAGCTTAGGGTGTTAAGTTGGAAGCCACATTGTTCTGGAGATAGAATCAAAATGGTTTCCTGCTATATTACATTGATTCTCCACGCTACATCCTGATGAGCTTCAATCTTTGTTTTTCCCCTCAAGTGATCACTGATTAATCTAAAAGTCTGTGAAATTAAGTTGTTTGAACCAGGAATTAAAAATTTCCAGCAATTAAAAACAAAGAAACAAACCAAAACAGCCACCAGCATTGTAAAGTGATTAAACATGACAACAACTGAGATGCTGAAATTAGTTGTCCTCGTTCCAAAGGATTCCTAACTACCATGATGTTTTTGAAGCTATTAAATGATAGTTAAACTGTGTTATTATTTGTAAAGCAGCTACTTTTGTATCCTGGGCCCACTGAGTGAATGTCTTGCACAGCAGGAGACTGGAAGATAGTGAGCCTAATCATTGTCATTTTACTGTACAAGAGGCAATTTTAGAAAATGATTCCTTAAATTATAAGATCCAAACAAAGGCAAAGCTCTGCAGCTGGGAACTTTGTTCTTTTTTGTCATTAGGAGTGCTTTTATTCTAAATGCTGTCAACCTGGAGCAGTTTCACTACTGAGAGTCTAAATATAGTAAAAGAAATTAAGATTTTTGCATATTTAATAATATTTCTACTATTTAATACATGTATCAGGACGTGGTGCACTATACAAGCTGTAAGAACTTTCTGTAGAAAGGATATTGTGTGAACGATGGTTCTGTTTCTCTCCTGAATTATCCTCGCTTGGCTCCTGTATAATTGTGCTGCAGTCAATAACGTTACACGCTGTAAATTTAAAATAATGTAGAAGAGAATCAGATGTGATGAATCTAACGTTTTAGATGAGAGTTTTTTTGATAGCTTATCTGTGTGTGGTAGTCTAGACATTTACTCATTACCCTGGGTAGGCAAATGAAATTTTCCTTCTGCTACATGCTGTTTGGAAGGTTTCATGGTGCTACCTCCCATAACCTCCTGATCTTAGTGTTTTGCAGCATACGCTCTTAGAATATATTCAATTTGTGTGTTTTACTACAGTCTCATTACCTTAGATTTTTTTCTTGTATGAATTTCATAAATTCCTCGCTGACCTCCTCGTCGTTCAGATCATTTTTGAAGTTTTGTCACCCTACTTGTACTAAATTAACTCTCACTCTTAGAAAAATATGACCTCCAGCTGAATGCATTGCTTTTTTTAGCTTACAAAAAGTGTGTATGAAACATTTAGTTCCAAAGGCCCAATGTGAGTCCCATTCTGTAGGAATTTTTTCTCTTTTTTCTGTGGAAGCACTTTACACCGGTGTTGCACAGGTGCAGGTGACTGGTGCAAGATGCAAAGCAGTAAGAATTGGTTCTGCATTGTACTGGGAATGACAGGAGTTGCTGACATCAGGATTCCAGCACATCTTGTTAACTCCCTTTGTTTAGGTTGTTCCACTCATACTGTTGGGTTGGGAGAGAGCTGCCATGTTCACAGGGGTGGCATCTCTTGCCATCTCTAGCAAAAGTGAAGTGAAATCCAGGGAGTCACATGAGGAGCACGGGCAAATTAATTTAGCCTCATGGTTTTCCTATTTTTCTGTCCTGACTTCCACTTAGTCGTCATCATTCTCTTAAAGTGATCGCTGCTGCTTTACCGGTTGGTTTTGAAGCTGCTTGATATCTTCAGATCACCCATTCCATATGCTGCATCACTGATGATTTACACCCCCAGCAGGTGACAGATGTGAGAAAAGACTGCATGCAGGGCCAAAACGCAGAGCTCTGCTGCTATGTACAGGGAACAGTTTGGCGGAGAAGCGGGATCAGACAACTGCTGGAGTTGCTTGAGGGATAAGTTTAATGACAAGTTACTGTGACATTTATGACCAGGCTGATTAAGAAGACTGAGTAAATCTGTGGTATATTTCTAGAGTGTTACTGTACAGCCATCAGATGTAAGGGTTGCCAAGGCAAGTACAAATTTCCTATTAACCAGGAAGGTGAATAGTCTCATAAAGCGCATGAAACTCATTAGTGAATAAATTGCAGATGAGAAGCACCTCTTGACCTCTACAGAAATGTTGTGTTTCCAAACATGGCTATGAAGTCTTTTCCTTGGTTATTTTTAAAAAACGGTATGTAGTACTGCCAAATCAAAATCTGCGTTCTCTGGTATTGCCAATGTCTTGTATGACAGTTTACACAGATTAGAAAATCACCACTGAGCTAAAAATACCAGTGTGGAGGCAGCAGGGTAAGAAGGTAAGTTGCTGAGTGTTGCTAAATGGGCCTTGCTTTTCAGCTTTGGTACTCAATAAGGTTAAGTTCTTCAGCATTCCCACCTGAGAACTAAATATATATGTATGCACAAACATATGGACTGTTTATTAAAGATTTCATAACTTGTGAGAAGTAGTTAAGGAGGCCAATATAAATAGGATTTTTTTGCTTCTCACGCTGTAACTTGCTCAGTAATTAATGGTCTTGGGAAAGCCCTGTGAAATACAGAAAATGTGTTGGTATTTCACTGGGAAATGGACTCAGTGGCAAGAGCTTCTGCGTGGTGCATTAGCAAAGGGTCAGGGCAGATACTGACCACGTCCAGATGGGAGAATGGTGCAGCTGGAGATGCTGCAGCTGATTTGGTTTGAGAGTGTATGGAAATAAAGGAAGACAAAATAATCAGTTGCCTCCCCCTGTTCATCTTCCTCATTTATGACAGAGAGTTTCTGCTTTGATTTCTCTTTTCCCATCTTTTTGCACCCATGGCCTTTGTCTCGCAGGCCACTTAGGGCATTGCAGTTGCTCCTGTAGAATAACTGCTCCAAGATAACAAACACTGTGTAATAGTCACAGGCAGCATTCTGTGAAGTCGGTCTGTCCAGCAACATGAACCCTAAGAACAGGAGTTACAGCTTTCTCTTATTTGCAGTGGGTAATTTCTTATTCCCTATATCAGGTGTATTTCCCTTACCAGTCATCTTCAGTTCTGCACGTTCTCACTGGTTATTTATTTTAGCCATGTGCTAAACACTTGCACTAATAATTAGTATCGTCATGTATTCATTTCATATGATATCTCTTTTAATGCTGTAAGTTCCTGTTTCCAAGTCCACATATCTTCCTCCAAGCAATACCACAGGTGTTTTGTTTAGACCCCGGCCAGTCCATTGAACTACAGCAGTTCAGCTTGTTAGCCTGCTGTCTCTCTTCTTATCAGTCACGCTCACTTCTCATTACTCCAGTTGCACGGGTACCATAATTAGATTTTATATTTTTAGGCATTCATAGCATTGCTTTAGTGTATGCTGTGCTATCAGAAGCATTTTAGACAAGCCGTGAGACCAAACTAATTAAAATGTTCCACCGAGACTTTTTAAAGGTGAGTTATTGCTACTGATAAATTGGTAAATTCAGGCATACACAGTTGTTAAATCCAGAAAACTGATGGGACAGGTCAGCCAGACCTGCTGTGTGCTGGGGGTCGCAGGGCCTCATTCTGTGATGTTTGCTTTCAGTCCGTGATGTCTGATATCTATTAGAAAGGAAGCTAGGGTTGGCTTTCAAGAGCTCTTTCTATTTTTTTTTTTAATCCCCATCTGCCCTCAGATAACCTTCCCTTATTACTCTTGAAAGTTCTCCCCTCTCTCCCAAGGCTGAGGAGAGAGCTTGAGCTTCTAACGTCATTCCTTGGTAGCGACAGATAATGCAAACACTTCTCACAAACTCCAGATAGGGTCACACATTTACAGATAGTACTTTTTTAATAATTATGGTCCTAGCAAAACATTTGTAAAAATTCAGTCTGATTTTGTATAGTTGAGGTTCTGCTAATTATCTTCCATCATGCTGTTTTCTATTCCTAATAGTCATGTGCTGGGCGTTTTCTTACCAGAGATGGTATCTCTGCCTTTATTTACTCTCATCTTGTTCCTCTTCTCCAAAGATAGAAATGTCTCAGTAAGTGATGGGCTGAGGCTGTCTTTTCACTCTGTGTAGAAGACAGCTGTGGGTAGATTGCATCTAATATGGTCCTTTGTGACAGTAAGGGAAATGGGTCTGGAAGGGACCCTGCAAGGCTGTGTGTGTGCCTGAAAGATACAGGAATTATTACTGCTACTGTTTTAAAATGTGGCTCTGCAAGAGTATTTGACACATTTAACATGAATGAGATGTGACTTATTATGTTGTATGTTCTCTTGTATGGAGCGGATGGTTTTGAGATGAGTCTGATTTTGTATCCTGGAAGCTTGTAAGTATTTCCTGAAATATTTTCTGTCTCTGTGTTGAAGGTAATCTGAACTGCTGAATTTCATTGGATCCTACAACAACATGCACAGAATGCGTTTCTATTTGTTTAACTTACAATTGTATATATAACTAATATTTTGTAAAAGTTCCCATTGGAACAAGAAAAATGACCTGATGCTGTGGTAGGATACTCATTTCCCTGGAAACCCAGCTTCTAAAATGAAGCTTACTTGGAAATCAGTTAGAACAAGTGTAAGTGCTCTCCATCTTTCCATCTCAATTATTTAGTCTCTGTTAGCACTATAAATGGTTGCTTTGGGGAAATGAGCGATAGTGTATTCTACCAACATAAGCATATTCTTCTGTTGTTCAGTCGCTTACTTCAAGGGCTAAGGAAAGAATTGGAGGTACATTTTATAGGAAAAACTCAGTTACTGAAAGCTCTAAAGGGAACAAGTAGCTGTAAATATGGGACAAGTGCATGATAATATATATTTTTTAAAAAAGTAGCTGTGGTGTAAATTTATGTAAATTACTATTTTTTGTTTCTTAGTGAAAAGCAGTACCTTTCTCTTCCCTTTTCTTTCAAATTGAGTGCTTGCTGTTGGATTTCCAGAACTGTCAGTGGTGATCTGGATAGCACAGGCGTTGTCTTCTGATTTTGAGATGGTCAAAACCTGCATCACTTGGCTTATACCAGATTTTGTCAACTGCATTTAGAAGAGCATATTTATAAGGCAGGTAGAAGCCACACTTTCACCGAATGCCATTGTGCTTTGTTTATTTTTTGTTGGTTTTTTTTCCAGTGGAATAGGAGCTCCAAACTCAAGGGCTTTAGGTTATTGCTCCTTGATGTATGCTGTTACATACAAGAACCATGGTATTGTTTTCACGTGCTGAAATACTGTATCTTTGAGCATACATAAGGAAAGTTTCCACAAAACGTGTATTTTGTAGTAGGTTTTTGTAAGCACAATTTTATCTGTAAGAATCTTTCTGGAAACAGAGGTTTCTTACTCAGATGATACTATGCATGCTGAATTTATGCCTTGTGCATCTCTGGAAAACGTAGAGGTGGACTGTAGCCAGGTCTGTACGTGCACCAGAGGAGTTTCTTCTTTCATGCATCGTAAAGAGACAGATGTGCTTACTGTAGAAATGCATAGATCGTTAGTGATTGCTGGGTCAGACCGCAGCGCATGAGGAGCTCTCCCAAGGTTTCCCACTGACTGTACTCTTCCATTATTTTCATGGGACGGCAGCATTTAGAGAAACCTTGATTCCACCTCCATGTTTTTATACACTTAAAGCAATAAATAAATTGGTGCAGCTTTTTTCTGGCTACTTAATAGTCTGAACTGCTCCAGCCACGTACCATCCTCCCAGGAGCTGTTGATAGAGCAGATGGAGGAGACAGCACCGTCTGTCAGCTTGGAGACTGTCCCACACAAGATCAAGACAGGTAAATGCCTTCCTCCTGCTGCAGACTGCACGCTTTCAAGAGTATTTATAAATGGCAAAACAACACTTCTTAGGCTTAACACCTGGAATGCAAAGCACGGGCAGTGAGAGGGGAATAGGCAGCATGCTTTGATAAGGTAGATCCCTAGCTCCATCAGCTGTAGAGAAGAATAAGCAGATGTCATTGGAAAACTGCTGCGACTGGCCTCCACCTTCCAGTTAGGTGGGATAACATGAGAGACCAAATACGTTCATCTTTCTCCTAGAAATCCATGACGTGCCAGTCTTCAGTATTTTCCTCTGACACGCACAAAAACAGCAGCACATCTGCTGGGGGAGAATTTGCAGAACTCTGGCCGGTAAAGCTGGTCTGCAGATTGGAGAGAGCCTTGTTCAAAGCTAACCATGAAATATTCACAAAAGTAGGCATGCTTGGAAACCAAGAGAAGTGAAAGTGACCAACAGCCTGGTTTCTGAATTTCAGTGCAAAGTTTTTTTTTCTTCCCCTTCCCTAAAGGCAGGGAGTTTGGAAGTAAAAGTGTTCTAGGCAACAAGTTAGGCAATTTGGTCAAAAATCACTCTGAGAGAAAGGGAAAATCCTTCCAGACTGCATTTTTCTCTTCTTGGTGATTGGAATATTTATTTCATCTATTTGTTCTGATTTGCAGATCATGTATATTGTCACTGTGAGCTCTTACTGTTGAGTCTGTTTGTCCTGCAGTTTTCACTTGGAAAAGGCTCTCTGTACTGCAGTGTTTTGTGTTCAGATGGGGCTAAGCCTGTGCACATGTTCTGGACCCTCTGTCCTGTTGCTTTTGCTCCTTTCTCTCATCCTCCCCTTATAAATGATGGTCCCTTGTCCTACAAAGAGATAGTTTGCTTTGTCTAGCAAAAGAACTTCCATTGTTATTTCTGCCTTAACATCTCAGTAGTGATTTCAGTCTATTTAAAGATTTTTGTAATGATTTCAGTGGTTTTTGTATGTATGTAGGGGGGATTTATTGTTGTATGAAAGTGTCAAAGTCCGGAAGTAAGAATATGCCAATTTGTCAGCTTTCTGTATAAACCTTATAACCAGTGGTTAATGAAGTATTTTTATTTTTTTTTTCCTGCTGTAAGGAGTATTTCTAAGAGGCTCTGTGGCCTTATTTAATCCAGCTACACCTTCCACACTCTTTGTCCAGAGCCAACACCTGTCAGGAGTTGTTCTTGTCAATGCCACAAGAGTTTGGGTCAGGGTCTGTGTGCTGGTTCTGCATCTTCATTTGAATTCCTCTCAAGTTCCATCTATTTTTACAGGCTTTTCTCCCTGTATCAGCTGTCAATTCATTTATACTGAAACTGTTCCCTTTTCTAAAGCACTTGTCTCTAAAAATGTGTTGCTTCTTGAGGCTTCATAGCCTGGAGTCTTCACTGGGGACCAGTTTCTGTTCTGCTGAGACAGAGTGAACAGGCAATGTTCGCTAGCAGAAAAACACAATAAAGACAAATTAGTTTAGTATGAGGTAATTATGGTCACCTTGATAGTTGTTGTTATCAGCATAGCAGCAGCCTAATAAGATAAAGTGTCTTATGGCAGACTTCTGGTTCTGTCTGAAGCATTGGTGCAGCAGTTTGCTGGTATGTGGTGAATCTTGCTTTTCCCACAGGAAAGGAGATGCTGGTTTCTGAAAGGCCATAATTTGAGGGTCAGATTGGAGAATGGAGTTGTAGCTGGCATGTTCAGGACAGCTGAGAGACGTGGCTCTTTCTTCATGTCCTCACTGGACAGTCAAGTGTCCCTCAGGAAAAGCATTTCTGTATTTCCATCTCTGAATTTTGGAGGCGATAGGGATGAAATCCATTATCCTTCTGAGAACAATTTTTCTCCCTCTGTAGAAGTTCAGTCATCCTTTCTGCTATGAGGAAAAATTATTGGTGAGCTAGAAATAAACCTTAACAAGAAATGTCCTTTGAAGATCAAGAGAAAATAGGAAGCTTAAAGAGTCTGGAATGAGCAAGTGCTTTTCTCTTCAAGCAGATTAAAATCACTGGAAGACCAATTCCATCCAATACTGGCATAAAGTGTTTTAAGCAATGAGATAACATTCTTTTTTTTTTTTTTCTTTTGCTTTCTCATGTATGGAAAAAACAGTGGCAAAATCTTACGGCTAACTCTGCCCGCTGACTAAATATATCCTGGTGGAGATTCAGTGGATCTGACAGGCTATTCTCTACACTCAGAATAAATTTGCATCTAGCTTATATAGGTGCTGGCTGCAGCACACATTGCAGTCCTTGTGCTGGGGTTGTTCAGAATTGGGATCTGTCCATTTAAACACATTTGTGCTTCACATGCAGAACGTGTCTCTCTCTCAAAAAAAAAAAAAAAAAAAATTGAAGCGTAGCAAAGACTGATGCAGTATTGTATCTTAAACCGAGTGGTAGCTCTGGTGCATTTTGAGACTCTGCAGCCTGGTGGTACTTCTGCTAGCAGAACCACCAGTTCATACATAACCCTAGATGCTATTATTTTTAACACAGCACAAGATTCCTATTGAAGTGCAGTGGGAAATAAGGAAGAAATGAAAATAATTTAGTGTTACCCTTTTGCATTCCCAGTACATTAAATGCAGACTGAATCCCTTTCGTCTGGTCAACGTAGCAGTCAGGGATTTCCAAGGCTGCATCAACCAAGGCTTAATAAACAGTGTTATCAAAGCAACAATTTTCTTGCCTTTTCTGAGGGCATTTAATTGTACTCACTGCCAGAACAGTTAAGGACATATCTGTTTATCTTACTAATAGGCCTGTCACAGCTATCATTCTCCAGTTGCTGAAAGTCTTTGGAAAATAGTACCTTTGTAACAGGCATATAAATTTAACGTTTCACTGAGACTCCATTTTAAAAGTTTTGGCCCATTATTTGTGGATTTTATTTATTTGAGTCTGGCCTCACACTGGAAATCTTTTCATGAATTTATTCCGTTCTGTGTCAGCAGTGTTGCAGAAACCTTTGAGGTCCAGTCCCTCCATAATATATCAAATATGTTTAAATTCTGTAGACAGATAATACCTTATTTCCATAGCATTTTCTGAAAACATCCCGAAAATTTGCTTAGAGCATTAATTAGGCTTAGAGCACTTGCACATGAAGTTATGCTTCCTTCTCAGTGTTACAAGGAAGCAATTAGTTAACATTGGAAGCAAAGGCTTTTGCTAATCAAAAGAACTAAGCTTAACTTGTGCCTACTTAAACGATTCTTTTATGGAAAATTAGGGGAAAACAGCCATATTACTGGACTATCATTTACAGTGGAAACAGGCAATGCAGCACAATTCTGTTAAAAGCAATAATTTTACTTTAATTCATATACTACCTTCGTATTGCAAATATGTTTGGAAAATGAGATGGCCGCTACTCAGTCTTCCAGTGATGTATTGTATGAATGACTTTCTAGATTCAACACTAAACATTTGATATTAAAATTTTATCATCTAAAGAATATAAATAATTGATATATTTTCACCAACCTTTGTCATTTTAATCTTACATTTGACAGTGTCTTACACCTTGACATCATTATTGAATAGTTTTCATCTTCCACAGACAAAGCCTGGTGAACTTGGGAGCGCTCAGGGAGAAAAAACATTTGTATTGCTGGATTTGGCTGAATAATTGTGGTGGTTGTTCCTTCTTCTTTTAATTGTAGAGAGATTATAGAACGTAATGAAATTCTGAATCAGCTCTAATGTTCTTAATATTTTTAAATATACTTCACATTTTTCATATTTTCCTAACAGAAACAATTCGCTTGATTCCTGATTCCAGCCATAATATGTCTGATTCGATCTTCATACAAAACATCCCTACACAGGCCTTCTTACTGTTCATTTATAATCTACTATTGATGAAGCCACTGTCCTAGAGCTTGATGAGATCTGGACTGAATTCTTGATTTTGCCACGTTTCTTTCTTGTCCATGTGAAGTTGCTGGTTTTCTGTACTTGAGAGGAGCCCTTTGAAGAATGGTTCTGTTTTCCAGTCAGTCTTTGCTCTTCTAGTGCTGACTGTAAACTGCAAGCACCAGGGACTGTCTCCTATCTGCAGTATGTGGTTCTTATTAGAGATTGACTTCTTGCTTCTGAAACACAAATGTAATATTAATATAGGGTTGCTTCTGTCAGAACAGTCAAAACACCAAACTAAAGGTTACTTATTTTATCTTCTTGAAGACTTCTGATAGAGTATTTGTCTTCCCTTGAATACAAAGATGTTGGCATATACGCCTTAAGGACAGTTGAGTCTCCTCCATGGGAAGTTCACAGGGGAGAACCAGCTATTTATATAGTATGTAGGTCACTCCAAAAATAATGCCTTCTGTTTATTTCCATGGAAACTACAACAGATATAAGGAGGAAAATAATGCTATTCGGTAGCAAATGCTCAGCTACAAAATACTGTTTTTCAGCATAGTTACCACCATTAGCTATGCCTTTGCACCAGTGATGAACTGCATGCCATGCTCATGAAAATCTGCATGATCATCAGGAACGTGGCTTATCTTTCACATTGCTGTTGCCGCTGCTCTGATGCACCACCCACCACCTCACTGTGCTCACAGCCACTGCTTGGTCTCAATAAATGTTCAGCAAGTGTCGATGAATGCCAGTGTATGCAATTTTTTATGCATGTGAGAATTCGGTGCTACACCTTTGCTTCATGCATATTTCTGTGTCAGATGCCCTCTTGTCAGACTGCCTCTACTGCTATACCACCAACACCTTGTGGACCAACATAATAAAACAGGAGCAATTACTTTCAGAGCAGCCCAAAGCTAATGTTTTGATGAAGATGCAATGTCTGCTTCCCAGATTATTGGAATGTCAGTTGAATATTTTCTGTCTGTTTTCTCTTTATAACCAAGTTCTCTATTTTCCTGCCCCATCTTTTTGTTCAGCTTCTCAAAAATACAAAAGGAACTGGCTAGCTTTCTTCCCACTGTGACTGACACAACCTCAAGATAGTGTTAAGCTGACACTGACTGTGCTGCTTTGCCAGTCTCTGAAATGTCATTGCATGGGCAGCCTGCTGGGCTCAGCTCATAGTCGTGATGCCAAATCTCCCAATAAAAAAAGAATAAAGGTTAATGAATGAGCAGTTATTTATTATCTGAAATAAAGTTGTCTGCTTTTTATCTGCAAGGTTTTTTCAAAGCATAAGGTTCTGATTTTACTTATTGCCTTCACAGTGTTTGGTATTCAGTTTGTAGGCTAAATCACAGTGGATGTACAGGGCCCATTCTCGTGTCCTGCTTTCACTGTGGTCTGGCTGTTGTCACTGGCAGTCCTTGAAGGAGAGAGTGCTGATGGTACTGACCTTGCATGATTACAAGGCAGAAAGTGATCTCTTTTATGGTTATGGATGTCTCTGTTTCAAGAAACAAACAAACAAAACTCTAAATAAGGCCGGAGTCCAGCTCTGTCTGTGGAGCTGCCTCTTGCCTCCCAGAGAAAAGTGTTGTTGTAGAAGATGCAGATGTTCCCGTGCCCTGGCTTTCTGTTGTTCTGCACTTGTTTGTTGCACAGGAATCTGGTCGTAGCAATGTGACTCCCCTGTATGCCTCTGTTTATTAGGTTGTGTAGGAATTTACTTTTCATACGAGTTGAGCTATAGCAGAAGAGTGTGCTGCTGTGAAGACTGCGTGAGAGGTGCAAGGTTGATTGGAAGGAAGAGACGACCAGAATCATCAAACACGGATTTTTTTGTCTTATCTGTGCACAGTGACTGTATCAAAAATCTGACACGCTGAGACACTGCTCCTATCACCAGCTCAGCAGCATAAAGGCCTTCTAGTACTGATCCCTTTCTTCCTGCCATGCTCTACAAGTTGTCAGAACCTGGTGCTTTTTTCCTCACATCACCACTAGGTTGGAAATAATTCTTACATATGAAGGCATCCTCTTTTTACAGTACAGTGTGGAAATTTGCACTTAGGCTATAGTTAGTTCTTTATTTATATATCTATTTTGTCTCTGATACTGGATTGGTTCTTCTGATCGTGTGAAGTGAACCTATCCTTACCACTTTGTCAGAGCTGGTTTGTCACGGCCAAAATCAAAGTTTAATTATCAGGGTTTTTGTGAGTCTTTGCACATCATGGCCATGAATCTGGTTCTCACAAGGACCTCCCAAATATAGAGTATTGCTGGCACATACCCACTGAATTTTTAGCTACGTTTGAGGTGAATGCAATTAAGAATCTCTAAGGGTGAGTTTTTCTTCTTGTTTAAAATTATGAAAAATAACTTATTTTGCAGAGATAAGAGTCTGTCCTACCTCCCAGTGCACCTTCCTTTAGTAGCACACTGAAAAGCACACTGGGACACTGACAGTAAAATTCTGTGCAGTAGAAAATAACAGGTTGAAGTCTGATAGGAAATGCTCTGAGCTGGAACTCATACTTCTAGCAGTGGAGAAGTCTGAAAAAAATCTACTTATTTGTTAAAAAGCTGGTTCCAACACATCTGACTTCTGTAGTTAGTGCATCTCCTTCTCTTACAGTAAACTAGCATCAACTTCTTTTTTACAGCTTTGTGGAACAAGTGGAAAGAAGTAATAGCATAATGTAAACAGTTAAACTCTGTGTGAGACTAGAATTAAACCATATGAATGGATGTGCATATAAATATATCAGAGCATGGATGTACCCATCAGTGCACATGTATAGATACAAAAGTTTATCTACAGACATGCATTACAGAGTGATCAAAAGTGATCAAGATTATTGAGCTGGGGAGTTTCCAAAATTTAAAGACCAACCCTGTTGCAACATGATGTAATTGAATGGTTCACACGGTTTGCTGACCAGGAATGTTAATTCTTGTTACTTGAAAAATGACAAATTTACAATTCTTGTTATATGGTTATTTAAAAAATAAAATTGAGCGGAGGTGGTGGGAGGGTGGTGGGAGGCTACGTGTTTTTAATCCTCCCATGCTTTTTAGTGCAACGTTAGTAACAAAGAAAGTAAATCTCTTTCTAAAAAGAAAAGGTACACCTTATTTAGCAAACGGAGGGTTGGTTAGTTGCTTATTTTTAATGAATCTCTGTAGAGTTGGATAGAATTCCACAGTAAAACACCCGCTCAGCAATATAGGGCATTATCCAATTTCAGTTAAGCCACTGGAAATCCTCCCATTGGTGATCACTGTGCATTGCATAGCGTTGAAGGCAGAATGCAAGGTGAGAGAAAATGTAATCTAAGTACTATGTGTAGATGTGCCCAAGTGTTGTATAAAATGATTTCATGGGATGTTATATGAAGCGGTAAAAATGGATGACAGTAAAATATAACTAGGATTACTGTATAGAAACAACATAGCAATAAAGTAATTTAAAGGAGGGTAAAAAAAATGAAAACAGATGCTACTAGCAAGAAAATAGAATGAGACAGCAAGCGGGAAAATATCATGCAAAGAAGGAGTTCGGATGAAAATAATTTAATATAGAACCTTGTATTTTTACTTCGTAAAGGACGGTGTTTTAGAGCCTTCTGCAAAGGACTGTGAGCATCTGAGATTAACACAGAGGAACTCTGAAACAGAAGAGCAAATTTCCCTTGAAGGCAGCAAGAGCTTTGATTTGCTTTGGAGCAGCTGTAGGGACATAGTTCTCACAGAAGTCTTCTCCCTCCCTTGGTTTTTATAAAGATTTTTCACGGTCTGCTCCAAGTGACGCTCCCCTGGGCATGCTTCTGCAACCCCACTGTCAGCATGACTGAGTCAGCTGCTCTTTCTGTGTAGAGATGGCTAATTTCTCGAGGATGGGAGCATGGTGGCTTGGGTGTGTGGCAGTCAATGCATTCTGATGCTGCACCCTGTGTGACAGGTATCTAATTGTTCTGATTGTGCTGTTATAAACTCTTTATAGCCAATCCAATAAATGTTGCTGATGTTTACAAAGGCATTAGAAATTTACTTGTGCCGGAACTGTCTGCTGATTGCAGCTCCTCAGGTTGATAAATTGAAGGCTGGAGAAAACATTCCCTTCTCTCCCCCTGAGACCTGTTCATGAGGACATCAGCTTCTGCAGGGGCTGTATGTTTTGTTGGACCTGAAAATGGGACGTATATAAGGCCCTGCATCACCTAAGGCAGGATATAATGAGGCTTATGGGTCAGAGCAGTGTTTCCTCAATTTCCATTTTTAATGTATCTCTTCTGAGGTATGGGGTGAAATGATGGTGGTGGGGGGGGTCCGATCTCCCCATTGTTGTTTCAGGCCTGAAAGGCAAACTGGTTTAGACATATTTGTAAAGTGCTGGTTCTGTTCTCTTTATTAGGTCTGTTGATAAAAGCAAAGACAGAATGCTGTTTCACTGATGTTTGGTGCCTCTCATTGCAATGAATTTTCTGGCAATATAACACTGAGTTCATACTTGAAATCCTAGACAAAGTTTGCTTGTTCAGCTGCCTGTTGCTCATGAACTTGACTGAACCTGCAGTTAGAGGAAGGAGGCATCACTGAGGATAGACTATCTACATGGGGAAGGAAGTCTTGATTTTTTCAACTGTGATTTAAATTAGGCAGACCCCTCTGATCATATTTATCCCTGCTCTCACTCTTAAGCAGAGGCTTCAAATGATAAACAGATGAATATATCCTTTTCTCTATAACCTGTAGTTAAAAACAAAACCACCCGTCTCCTTTTAGAGTGAGTGACTTTTAAGGGTATTCCTGAAGTGTAGCTTTTTTTTCCTTGAGTTAAGAAACCACTGAATTAATCCTGAAAATTAGAGCCTGCATCTATTGTTGGTTTTGTTGGAGTTTAGTATATCTCACTGTAGCAGAAAGCTCCTGGAACGCCTCAAACATATTTGATTGGAACTGGGGTTTTATGTGGAGACATGAGGCTGGTAAATCTTTGTATAACACTTCTTAATTCTGCTGTGGTTGTAGATAGGAATCCCTTTTTGATGAGCAGCTGATTTTGTGGAGGTGCTGTACGGTCATAGTACTGCAGTGTAAAATTGATGTCCTCCAAACACGAGGGCTTATATATGCCTCTGACTCAAAGCAGCTTTTCTAAAGGTGATTTTTTTTTTTATTTTAAAGAGAAGAGAATCTTAAAATGGCCAGGATGAATTTGTTAACATTTATCCCAGCTGCAGTCCAATGTCTAATACTTCATTGGTGAGAAAAATTGAAACTAGTATTCCTGAAAGAGCTGGTGTGTTCTTTATGTGAGGCTAGAGGTCAAGAGCAGAATGGATTTTGTTGTACATGGCATACATGTAGGGTAATTATGGATAGACCTAGGCTGTCCCTGGGTGTGCAGATGTCAAAACTTGAAGTAAAGCACTGGAAAATCCTACGCACATACACCAGAACTGACTGGATGGGGCTAGGCTGCGTGTGGGCTCTGACAATTCACCTAGCATCTATCCCACACTGCTTCTGATTTTGGCATGAGTGAGCACAAATTGCTACTGTTATGACTTCTGTTAATTAAGTTATCCAAGAACAGACCAGATCTTAGCACCGTGTGGCAAAATCCTGTTTCTAAGAACGTCAGCCCAAAGTTGGAGCTGGGAATTGTGCTTTTTTAGGCTACATTAGCAACAGTTATGGAAAATTTAGGAGAATTTTCTGCCGTGTGGCGTGCATGTTGAGTGAATGCAGATACGTTTAACCTAACTTCTTTACTGTATTGTCTCAGTGTCCTTTATCTGCTTCTTCATGTGGTTCAATCTCTTTTAGATTTGATATAGAGCTTCTAAGAGAAGAAAATAGCTTTTAAAATAGGTTAGAATTTTATTTGTTCTGGGTTTAAGTTCATTGAATGTTTACAGACCCTGATGATAAATTGTATTTTGGTCACAGTAGGTGAAATCAGTGCAAATTCTGAGATGAACATTCTGCTATGAAAACTGGATAATTAATTTGGTGAACTTTTTACTGTGTAGGTATTACTGAGATCCATGTGGATAAAAGTAAGGAAAGCGTAAGGAATTTTGGCAGACTGAAAGGAAGCATTCCAAATGTTCCAGCAATCTATGAAAAGAAAAAATAATTTTTAGCAGAGGGACGATTGGGAAGAGCAACCTCCACAGTAGACTTCTAAACATTTAGGGATTATTTAATAATGCTTTAAATGAATTTGTATAGGAACTCCATATTATGTACTGGAGAGAAAATTTAAGACCTGGACTGGTACAGTGTTGTTCAAATGTCCGGTTAACAAGACAAAAAATTTGCAGTTGATAGAGTAGTAGAAAACAAAAGTCAGCTCCAGAAGCAAGGCATACTAGTGGTGCTAGACTGCAGGAAATTCATGTTATTCATCAGGGTTCAAAAGCATAGGATGAGAACTTTCATGTGCCATTGGAAAGGTTCTTTCTAAAGATCTGTGAAGGGACCAAGATTCTCAGATCACAGCCTATGTAATCAACTCTTTCATAATGAGAATCATTATGGATACTTTAGAACCAACATCCATCACATTGGATCACACACATTCCTGGGCAAGGAGAGGAACCTGTAAAGGTGAAAGAGGAAGAATCAGTCCAGAGATCCTAATTTTGCATTTTAAGTGTGTTGGTTGATTTTCAGGGATTCTGTGGAACTTGACATACGGTTTTATTAGGTTAGCACAATTATCCTGAAACCACTTACAGATGTCGCTGACAAATACAGCCCTAGGACGTATGATTTTTGAGAAGACACTCCGTGTTTCTGAAGTGTCTTCTTCAGTAGTACTTGAGCAATTGATGCTGTAGAGTTATAAGACTTCATCTCCAGACTATTAAGAATTAGCCAAGCAATCGTGTCTCGAGCTCTAGTTCTATATAAATATTTAGGGGCTTTTGTACTACAGTCACACTTCAGCTCGTAAGGAATATGCCATGACTGCTGCTGCTCAGCAATGGCTGTAATTCTATGGGATTTTTCAGGCAGATGTTGGACCACTGTGCCAGGCAGATGTGATGTTTATTCTGTTCAAGTGCCAAGCTGGCCTGCACCCCTATGGCTGCAGCAGTGCAGCGCTGAGCCTGAGATAACATACTCTGCTTTCAGCAGGCCTAACAGGTTTGGGCTCGGTGCCACGCTAACTGTGGCTCTGCTCTAGAACACGCTTGTGCCCAGCTGGCTGGGAGTGTGAGAGTTTACTTCACATTAAATGTAGACCTACTCAGTATCTCTTTCTCTCCCCAAATGCCTAACACAAGTCCCAGTGGAGTCAAAAGA
Organism: Numida meleagris; assembly: GCF_002078875.1. Classification (NCBI taxonomy): domain Eukaryota; kingdom Metazoa; phylum Chordata; class Aves; order Galliformes; family Numididae; genus Numida; species Numida meleagris. The sequence goes on from NC_034412.1 coordinate 5,946,600, forward strand.
ATGATTCCTGTGTCTTCCAATAGTCTTTGGATCAGACCATGGTAGAAGAATGCATTTGCCCCAGAATTAGAGTACACTGACACCAGGCTGAGTTCAGGATGAGTTTATCCCATATTGTGCTGTTCTGATATTTTCTTCTGTGTTGTAATGCATTTTCTTTTCCTCTGTAATTGCAGCCAGTGCATTATCACTTCATTTTAGTATTTCAACTATGACTATTTTCAGTCTGTTTTAACCTCCTATGGCTAATAAATTCTGAACACCTAGTGAACCAAACCTGACACCAAATACTGATTCCAAGCCAAATCTAACATGGGAGAGGTGATCTGAAGGTTAAATAGCTAAAACATTTATGCAAATAGGCAAGTATGGTAGAGATGAGGAGAGACAACATTGGTGCAGTATGGTCTAAGTTTGCTGGGATTAGATCATTGACATGAATATACTCAGGGAAAAAGAACAGCTGATGAGGATTTATTCAGCCTGTAGTAATCCAGGGAAAAAGCACAAACACACACACACAAAAAAAAAAAAGGTAAATTTGGTGTTACCCAAACCACTTACCTCAGTGGGTTCCCAGTAGAGGCTGGCTTTCATGGGACATTAACATTAAATAGGTTGCAATTTGGGCTGTTTTACTTACTTAGTAGGTTTTTTGAAACATGTATTTAACATATGGAGATTTTACTGGTAACTTTAGTAGATACGGGATTAGTTAAGAGTATGCTAGAACAGTGGACGGTTGAAAACAATATTTTGTCCAAGCTGCTAGGAGTTTCAGCCATTATCGCTCTGCTCATCTTATTGTATGGCTGAAGTTGATGAGGGTTAACGATATGATTATTTTTCTTTGTGTTTATTTTTTGCAGTTCTCCTTTTTGGAAATAGTGTGTTTAGTCTTGCCACCCACAAGACATAACTTGAGAGTTAAGTGTTCTGAGGTTAACATCTAGGCAAATGTGCCGTTTGTAAAACCTCTACCAAAATTTACAGTATCTCTGTGCACAGTTGGTGCAGCAGCACACAGCTTCCAGGATGGCCAGGCTGCAGTTCAGATGTACCTGCCGTGATTTCTAGTTATCTCAGCCAACAAGTGTGAACAGGAGACCTGGACTAGTACCACTGTACTAATCATAAGAGTCAACTAGTGCTCAGAATGAATTTTAATTAAAAATAAATCAAATCAATCACTCTGAGCGAGAGCCACAGACACAGTATGACAAACTCTTGCCTGCAGTTAATGTTTATGGCTAGTTTTATAAGCTGTTGAAAAGCAGGACATATTGCTACACCCTGAAATATAATGGTGTCAGTGGCTGCTGGCGTAATAAACTGCAGAGCCTCCTCCCAACCTTTTGGATTAAGTAATAAAAGAAAATGATTAAGAGGGCAATTCCATCATTTTTCTTTTGTTGAATAAAACACTGTTTTTCTTCCTGACTTGCTAACAGAGACAGCCATGAAAATGAATGATTTGGCTTCACCCAAAATGATGGATAATCCTGGTAGAAGAGCATGACAATGATAGACAGACCTCTTCTGAAGGAAGAGGTAATAGAAAAGACTGACACTTTGATAGGCACCATGATGAACAAGCCCCCTGGGGCTGCGAGTTAATAGGTTAAGAGAAGTGTTCTGGCACTCTCAGCCCTTTCCATGTCTGTGCTCCTCTTAGAGCTCCTTCAGCACCAACCCAAGTAATGTACTGAACTGAGGATCCATATGTCTTTAGCTCATCCGTGCACTTTTTTGCACATTTCTTAGCATTGTCGTAAAACACAAAATGAAACTACTTTCTTTACATAGATGAGATACAGCAAATGCCCACTCTGCCCAACTCTATTTACGTTTTCCTCTTCAATCTCTTAGACGTTGCTTGCAGGTAATATAATGCCCTAAGGATATTGCACATGTTGAGTTTAATCACCTGTGAAATACGTTGTCCTGCTGAAGTTGATGGTGGGCCATGTTCTGAGGTTAACTAAACCAGAAGAGAGCTCAAGTAGTTTCAATGCTATCAACAAAATACGTAGCCAATTTCTTGACATTCATTGTCATATCATTTCCTTCTCCCTTTTTTTTCCCCCATCGCCTTTCATCTCTTGTTGTTAGGATTCTGATAATGTACTAACTCAAATATTTCAATATTATGGAAATGAGAAACTAAGATTTATTTAAATGATTTTGAATTAGTTACAGCGCTTTTTAATGTTGATTTTTTCTTTGTAAACATGTAACTTTTTTCTGATAAACAAGTTGCTTACTGTTAAGAGGTTGTTTTTGCCAGCCTCATTATTTTGGCCTGAAAATTAAAGTAACATACACTTCTACCAGTTTTTTTTTTTTACACCTTTTGCATTATGGAGTGTTTTGAAATGAATGAACATTTACTTATCTGGTTTTCAAAAGCAACTGCAAGAGCAAGTTTGAACAAGGAGGGTTTGGTACCATGAATTTGAAAAATTTACAGTAAAGTTGTTAATAAGCAGTCAAATTAACATGAGAAATAGTAACAGACAAACGAATAATAAAGTAAATAAACAGAAGACCTATAATGTCAGTAAAGCAAGCTTTACAACTAATGTAAAGCCAGTTAATATATTTCAGATCAAAGGGTGTGAGATCATAGTTGACAGAAAGACTCTCTGTGACTATAATGAGAAGTCATAATGATATACTTGTTTGTATTGTTAGTAATAAGAGATAATGCATGATTTTCTATAAAGGAGAGCAGAGGATAGATCAGCTCCCTGAAACACTGCATGAACTTGGACAAGCAAAAATCCTTCTCTGTACTTCTCTTTTCTTTTTCCTATTTATTTTTAATGCTCCCAGACATAGACTGTCAATATGTCTCTGCCTTCGTGTGATAGATTTCTGTATAACCTTAATAGTGTATTAGTGTAATCCAAACAAGCTTGAGGTGTGTATTTTGTAAGCACATGACAAATGCATTTATTGATAGATTTCTAGTCTGGCTCTAGGATACAGTCAAGATGATATAAAATGCCAGGTTCGTATAGAAAAGAAATGTACTGTAATTTAAGTAGTGTGGCTGAACTCTGTTTTCGGATGGGAAAATGTTACATGAACTATCAGTTTTTATGTTGGCTTGCTTAATTAAGAAAATTCTTTATTAAGTATATCTCTTGCTTTCCCTTCATGTACGAGCATATTTCTGAACTTCAGTAGGCCAGTGTAAAAGAAATTTGTTGCGAAGTGTTATGCTGTTATTTATAAGAATATCTGTCTGTTCCATCAGTTAAATGTAACCCCAAAGTTAGTGCAGACCAAGTTGGCTTAAATCACCCTCATGTATTTGTGGACTTCCTAGTATACAAGCCCACATCGCGAAGTAGGAGCCTCGTGAAACTCAGAATCATATAATGGAATAAGAACCTTTGTGATTTACAAATCCCTTTACTGTGACATCCTTCATTCTGACTCCTCTAGACCAAGCACAGAGTTATATATATATGTTAAAATTAAGTCAAAACACTGTCAGAACAAAATACTACACGGCATAAGTGTGTATTTGCGGAGAGAACCCAAGGACACAGCGCAGGTCAGAAACGCTCAAAATATAATCCAGAACTAAACCTCATCCCTGATTTTCTGTCTAGCAATAAACTGGTGAATGCTTTCTCTTGTAGAACTTATTAAAGTACATGTCAAGGGACTATGAAAACTTGTGTTAAATTAGCTAATGATCTGTTAAAAAGAGTAGACGCTTACCCTTCTGGAGCAAGTCGCTACATGTGTTTGTACCTTGATTTTCCCATCTGTAATACAGAAGGAGCGATACTGAATTTCCTTTGTAAAATGTCTCTAAGATGCAGAGCAGGAGGGAGATGCTGCCCTTCCAAGTGTTAGCATGGGTGTGCTGGTACGAGGGAAATGCAGAAAAAGAACATTGCAGCTCACTGCCTCTTCACCAGGAGCTGGCTGCATGGCAGTGGCAATCCTACCAAGTGGCAACCCTGTAGCCATAAACACAATTCAGGTAATAATAGTTATGAGTTGAAGATACCTCTGTTTTTACAGCACGTTGGCATGTACAAGGCCCGTTGGACACCTGAAAACAAAAATGCTTTCGGAGAGAAATCCACACAGCACCTTTAGTCCAACGCACTTCTGTCCTTTTTTTTTCATTTGTAATATGCCCTCAGTACTGATTATCTTCATAGTTTCCTGTTCATTCCAACAACAACAACAAAAAAGCCAGCTGAGATGAAGCTATGCTCTCAAAGAACAGGCCAATCTGAATTTTAAATTGATACGTGCACATATATCTCTATTTTAACTGCGGGCAGATATTTCAAAAGTGCCAGAGGATTTTGTCATTTACGTATGAAAATTAATTCATAAATCTTTTTTGTATTTACAGCAGTCCTGACAGAGCTTATCAAAAATGAGTTGCCTTATGGAACTATCAATGGATTAATAAAAAGAATCTGATCTAATATTCATGACACAGGAGACAAATGTAAACGGCCAGGCAACTTCATCTTTTTATTGTTAGCGAAGTGTTGTTTTTTTCATAACTTTTCCTTGTAGATTTTGTTTTCTCATTTCATAACTGCTTTAACAAAAGAACTGTGCCATCAATTTTGCTATATTGCATTATTCATGTGAAAGTATACACACCAAATTCAATCCACAAAGGAAAGAAATACAAAAGAATGTACTATATTATTATTCATATAAAAACGAGAAAGCATTCAAACCCGTGCTGCCCCGTTATATTTATGACCCAATAATATTTTTCAGCTGCGTGGTTCTGAGTGTCCAACACAACCTGCTGCCCCATCGTCAGTCTAAGAAATCTTAGTATCTAATTGCTTATCCTAATTGCTTCTATTGCTTGGTTTTGATCTGAGACCCAAGCAGCAGATAACTAATCTGAGGAAAGGATCAGGCCTGTGACCTGGACTGCTAGTTGTAATGAAAATCATTAATTTGTTGTAGGGGAAAATGAGAGTAAAATAGTACTTGTACAAAAGAATGAGCATAGCCCTGTTAGGTTCCTGAGATGCTTACGGAAAGCTGGTTTGGTGCTGATGGTATTGAGCTTAAGAGAGCTTGGAATGAAGTGTCCTGTGCTCAGCCCCAGAAGCACTCCCACCTGAACTAAGGCCCTGCTCGTTTCCTGCCCTCATTTGCCTGTTTCCTGCTCCCTTCCTACAGGTGAAGTAGTCAGCAGTAGCGGATGCAAAGTTTATCCCAGAAACCTATCAATCTCATCTCACTGTGTGCCTGGAAGTTAATTGAAGTCTGTGTTTCACCGCTGCGTAATCTGCATGCTGGTGCCTAATAACATTTACAGATCAGATTCTCGTTTTGAGAAAAACAGCACGGAGGCAAGGTAGGCGGCTTTGCTGCACCTGGAGTTCCTGCCCTGGAGAGGCCACCTCCGTGCCAGAGCTGGTGTTAGGGTACAGCGGATGCAACACTAAGCTTTTCCAGTCACGACTACCATGAAATGATCTGCTCAGGTAGTGTTATCTTCCATTCGAAAGTAATTAGTGTCCTCGATATTGCAGACATACCATTTACTTACTGTCTAATTCAGTACTATGCTAAGGACAAATTACTTCCCAACAGTAAATGTCAATGGTTTCATAGCAACCAGAAGTACCTGAGAGCTTTCCTTTAGTATTAAATCCCATCATAACGGTGTCAAGCCTGGTGCCTTCTGCTCACATTGGTGCTGGAGACTGACTGCATCCAGGCAGCAGAGCAGGGCTCAGATTTTGTTCTGGTGGTCTGTGCCAGAGCCAGCATTTGAGGGGCTGCCTACCTGTTTTGTCAAAAGTTGGCTGGTTTCGTTTAATTAATTTCAGCAGTGCTCGTATAAGATAGAAGGCTGTTTTTAGTGGTTTTTGTTTTTTTTTTATCATCACATCTTTTCTTTTGTGTAACGGCTTGATTTCATGCTCAGAAACTGTGAAATGAGGTGTTACTGAAAAAACAGTCAATATTAACTACCTTCCAACTACTTTCCTACTGAAGCCCAGTGGTAACTAGTACCACAGCGTGATCCAATGCGTACAATTTGAAATGGAAAAGAAAGCATCTAATTAATGCTTTTTATAGTTATTGGTGGTATTGCAACCATATATGTGTATATATATGTAGTTTTTTTTTGCCATATCATTTCTAAATTATGGTTTGGGTGCAAAGCAAGCTCCCGCATGGCCAGCCAGCACTCAGAGCTGTTCAGTGATGCTGAACACAGGGGAAAGGGAATTGCCAGCAATTTCTCTGACCTCACAGTGCAGTCGTGGCCTTCCAGTTGTTTAATGCAGGTTACTCCGTACCATGAGGGTGTGTATTTCATTCCCCAGAAACACAAGTGCATCCAGGAATGGTCTTCCCTGTGCAAGAACAGAAGTACATCTCAGCACTTGAATAAACTCTGCAGATGTGCAAGCAAAAATGGAGAGCACAGGAGAGGCTTTGTCTTGTTGCTTTTGAAGTAGATACATTATTCTCAGTACATTATACAAATTAACCATTTAGTTTAGGTTCTATTGACCGAATCTCTGCAATTAAGCTTTTATAGTACTTGGACAATTTGGAGTCAATTTCACGAAGAAAGCAGGAAAAAAAAGGATTTGCTGATGTATCCTACTTCTGCTTTTACTTCTTTTGTCAAAGGAGAGACATGACTTCAATACACAAATCAGAACACAGAATAAGAAATTTGTCTTTGTTAGGCTTTGTGTGTGGACAGGAATAAGCTACAGCTGATGGGGGATTTGGTGAAATTAAATATGCCCACTGGGGAAAGCTGTTACTGGATTCATAAGAAAAGATTGATTTTGAAAAGCTCAGACTGTCATGTGAACGATCACTAGAGTCAGTATTTTTATACTGCAAAGGCATAAAAAAGGCATAAAAAGCAGCGAGTTGTTGTTTCTTCATGGAAACAAGTTTCCAGAGCACTCTGAGGTGAGGCAGTTGCCCTAAGGTTGGCATGGTGATGATCCTTTCTTTTACTCTATGACTGAGCAAATGAACAAATTAAATTTGCACATTACTTGACGTTGCTAGAGCTTTTGTTGCATTTTAGTTTTCTCTTTTTAGTATGCTTTTCTTTCTGAACATGATTTTATTATCTTAAATGAAAGTGTGTATTTCATACCGTACCTCTGCTATTGCTGGAAGTTTCATTTCCTCACCTTTAGTTAACAACCTTCAGTTGCTGCTAGCTTATAAAAGATGCTTTCTATCTATAGCCCGTGTAGGCCCAGTGTACTGGGATGTGCAGAAAATGATTTTTGCCCAATAAAGCATCTCACTGCAGCAGACTGTGGCTGTGAGGAAGTGTTGTTTGAATGTTGACTGGGTTCTGAATACAGACTGAAATTCTTTTCTTTTCTTTTCTTTTTTTGAACCGAGCCAGATTTGGGTGTTGGTAGATAGGTGGTGGATGTGGTCCAGTTTGCTTTCACCTAAACCATTGTATTCTTTTTCCATGCTAGGAATAAAACCAAGCATTTAAGACTTTGGCAGCTGTGCTTCGCCACTATTGCAGTTACAGATTATAAAATAGACAAAGGATCTTTAAAAAATATTTTATGAATTGAACATTTTCATTTCAGACATACTGCTATTGTTGATAAGCTCAAAATTAGAATCGTGTCTGTGACTGATAATCCATAAGAAATAAATGTAGATAGTTAAGATTTCTAGCAGAACTGAAACACAAAAGTTGCAGAACGAAAGCTGTTTTTTTTGTAAGAGTAATAAATCCACAGAAGCACAGATTACTGCTCAGATAGAGAGCAGTACAGCAAACCAATAAGCGTACAGATGATCGAAGAAGAAGGTGGCCATGAGAAGTAAAGGAAAAATTACATGAGTGTAAATTCATAGGAAGCAGAACAAGAGAATGTAAGCCTAGAAATGAACTTGGATATTGGTACTTTGGCAGGAAAAACAATTCCCTCAGGCTGTTGTCCATCTGGTGCCCAGCCCATGGCATACAGACCAAGGTCATCTTAACAAATATGTAAGCATATTCATAGTAACCTGCCTTTTTTTGTGTCTTTGTATGATGTTTATTTAATTGGCTGTATTCCATTACAGTTATGCACTGATTTCGTAAGCTTCTGAATCTGTTCCACTCCTGTAATTTCCCTATCTTTCCTCACAATAATTTTACATTTAACCATTTATGGTGACTAGGGGGAGGAAAACCTGAATTGTTCATGTTTTTATTGTTATTCGTAGAAGATTCATTGATAATATTGTTGGTCGCCTCCAAAGTCTGTATCAGGCTGATGGGGAACAGTACAGTTATGTGACCACATATTCAGCACTTGGGATAATAGAAAGATACCATTGCTGCAATAGCAAACACCAAAACCAGAGTTCTGTCATTACTGTAGTAAGTAAAAGTGAGTTGTCTTTTTCCTCCTCCCTTTCTAGATCTCTCTGAAATAGGATTTGATGGAAATCATGTTTTCTATGTAAGAAGTGGATGCTTTATTCCAGTGCTCTGGAAAAAAAAAAAAAAAAGTAGCATGTGGGTTGCATATGCAGCTCACTCTGCTATTTTTGTATGCCTTCTGGCCTATTGTGCTCTAATTCTGACCTATTCTTTTCACTTTCTTCAGTCCATTTCCATGCATTCAATGCCTCAACTCTTTTTCCTCATGATTCCAATGACAAAAGTGGCTTCAATTTCATTATGGCTAAAATTTCACTAAGACTCTGGATAGAAATGGAGTTTAAAGCAGTATTGTGATTTTAAAGTCTCTAAACATTACAGACGAGTAGTAGAATACTGGCAATGTTTATGTTATCTATGCTTCCATGCTATGTATGCTTCAGACAAAAATGTATGCACGAAACAGAGGTACAGGAAGGTTTTAGAGGGCAGATAAAATGCATTACGGTGGGACATTTCTGTTGAGATCAAAAAGTAAGGTAAGCCCGTATAAACACTTTTCCGTGAAGAAAATATGAAATACTGCAGGCTTCTTCAATCTACCAAAGAAGTATATAGCAAGAATCAGTATCTGGGAGCAAAAGCAAGGCAGTTTCAAATTAGAAATAAAGCACACGCTGGTTTTTTTTTCCTCTATTTCACAGAGATGGTAATTAAACTTCAGAGTACGTTCTGCATTGCAATAGAAAATGGTTGGACGTCATCTCTGGAGGCTTTGAGATACAATCTATCTACTTTCTGAAAGGTTTTTTTTTTTTTTCTGGTGGAATGCAAGTTATGGGGACTCAATAGCAGAAGTAATTGGATGGAATCTAAGTGTCTGTGGAACAAAAACTTAGTGTAGATGAACTAATCTCTTCTCCTGGCCTTAATTGTATGAAAATATAGATTCCATTACTGCAGTCTTTTTATTTCCTGTACCTAATTGTTTGGGTTTTTCTTCAGAGCTCAAAAAATTTTAGTCACTGCAACTTCCATCACTAACCTGGAAGGATTCAGAGCAGTGTTCTTTAGCACTTCCTGATTGTCGCATACTATGTCTCTAAATCCATCTTAATGTTTAATTTCTAATTCCTGATTAGCACTAGCAACCTCTTGAAGGATGACAAAAAAGCATCCCATTTTGTTGATCTCTGCTACATTCACAACAGCCAAAAGCAGCATGAGTGCCATTATACAACCTAAATCTCTTGAGAGGAGACCACTTGAAAATGTGTTACATCAGGGGGATTATTGATGAAAATAGGGTGATTGCTAGAAGACTTTTTTTAAAAAAAAACCTTCCTAGGATGCATTTACAGCACAACGATACAATCCACAGAGAAAAGATTTATAGTGTTTTTAGTGTAAATCTACACTGGGTAGAAGATGCCACCATGCACCTTCTCTCCAGGTGTGAGGAGCTTCCTTGATTCCAAGGTCAGTGGGCAGATTTTGATATAGAGTTTCCGTGTTCTGTCTTACAGACTCAAGTTGCGCTGAGGTTGTATCAGCGCGTTCCAGGAGCTTTGGTAGGATGACGTTAAGCCATACACTAAACAAGTCCAAGATGCTACATTGAGAAATTTAAAGGAATATTTTCTGAGTGTCAGCTCTGTTACATCTCTGATTGAATACTAAAATGTGTGCGCCTACTCTTCCCTAATCCCCACTCTTTCTTGTAATGCCAAGCTGTGCTCATCTTCCTCAGTTCTAGCTACCACGGTGCAAAAAAAAAAAAAAAAGTGCTTTTTGCTTTGATTTGCTTTGTCTTATCTGGCACTTATCTTGTTGCTATTTCTGATTGCCATTGAAGTCCTTTCTACCAGAAGGTATATTCATTCAGTTTTTTATTTTTTAAGAATTTAATGATAATATGATAGGAAAATATAATAAAAAAGAGTGTATCTTTCGACTATTTGCTACAATAAACTACAGTTATAGATTTTAAGAAAATGCTTCCTGTTACCATTTTCATAAACAAATCAAGTGTACTTGCATAAAACTTTCCCAACAAAGCTATTCTGATGGGTGTTGAGAATTTGGTTACTCCGAATTTGAACATGAGCAGATTGCTGGAAGCAAAATTTTCACAGCCCCTCTCTATCTGCAAAGACTTTCCTGGGGTCGGTATAGTTTTGGCCTTACCTCTGTGCTTCATTGCTTCTGATTTTGTTTCAGCCTGGTACAATGTGAAGTGGAGAGAAAGGCTTTTGTTTTGCTGCAGTGCTTTTGTTCCTCCTAAAATTTTCTGTAAGGAAAGCAGAGCTCAAACCAACCAACCCATCAGTCCTGGGTGATGTGTCCCTTCAGGCCCAGCCCAGCCTGTTCATTGGGTTTGACCTGCCCACTGGTGAGACACATGCAAAAATCTCCATGTCCTTAGGTCATGGCTGGCTTTTCCTAAGGAGAATCTGAATGTGAAGGCAGATAGTTCATCTGAGAGTGCATTCCATTTTTTCTAACTCTTCATAAATTTGAATGTTAGCTTGTGCACCTCGTTTTAAATTGAATGCGTTATCGCTTCTTTCTCCCTCATCCTTTATATAGGTACTTCAAGTGTTAGAAATCGTCTCTATTAGCATTTCTGTCATGCAGAACAAGCATTCTGTCACTGTTGGCAGCTCTTTTTACTACAGATCTCAAATCTGAATTGAATTTTGTATAAATTTCATGCTGTGACTTAAATTGTCTCCCTTGAAGAATGACCACCTGTAATACTGTTTTAGTGAGCAAGTCCTCAAAGAATCCCAACTATAGGGCTCAGTGGTGAAGTTAAAAATCAAGAAGTAGATTTTTGGTGAAAGAACATTTTATATGACGTATTTTGTCACAGTAATTTCAGCTGTTTCCTCCCTAAGGAGGAAGACTAGCTATAATTTTTCAGAGTGCTGGCCATTTCTGGTGTTTCACATTCCTAAATATCATTTCCCAGATCTGAAACTTAGCACTAAGTGGTGAGATAATTCCGCTTTTGAAATACTCTTTAAAATACCCTTCACATGCAAGGAAATTTTGGAAATCCTATCAGTATCGTATATGGCATACCAGCTATAATTCTTCTTAGACGTGATATCCCTGTAGAAGACATGGGAGAAATTCAGGGGAGTTTTTCATTGAATCTGGTGTTGTTCAGGATTTTCCCTCCACAGAGAACTATTGGTATCTCATTAAAAAAAGATATATCCATTATTAGCTGTGTTTCTTGAGCAACTTGAGAAAGGCAGAAAAAAAAAAAAAGCAGATAAAGTTGTAGTTCACAAACCAACAACTCCTCTAGAGAAAGGAATCTGGCGAAGTTGTCAAAGATTTATGCATTAGAAAATGTGATAGGAGCATTTTGCAAAACAGTTCTAAGAACAGCTTTTATCATCTTTACCAGGAGAACAGCTAGCACAGAGTTGCAATTATGTTCCTTGTTAAAGAGCATTAAGTTAATTCATTTCCATGTTGTGACCTGTAATGGTTTAATTTACCTTATACTATTCTGCCTGTTAGTACAGGCTGGACAAAAACACGATAACTTCCAGTTATGTTAAGTATCTGATTTGTGATGCAGTCTACCTCTGCAATGACTGTGCTGTTTAAATTAATGCCAGATCATTATCTTTAGATGGCAGGCAGATGTTGAGGTTATGGTGTTTGTGAACCCTAAGCGCATTTTTTTTCGGCGCAGATCAAGAGCAGTTGCTATATAAATTGAGAATCTAAGGTCTAGGCCTTCTGGCAGTCAATTGGTTTTGTAATTATCTTAGTAATAGTTCTCAATTATTATTCAGTAAAGGTCGTCTTTCCTCTGCTAATGGGTCATGGCACCCTCCAGGGATCCATAGATGGGCCAGTTCTCATTTTTCTCATGTAAATGACTTGCCATCTGTGTGCCAAACAGGTTCATCTAAGGCAGTTCTGAAAACACTGATAATTAATATCAAAGCTGGAGGTTCTGACAAGATTGTAGAATTCTTTTAAATATTTTAAAAGATGGGCTTTGTTTTCTAAAATGATTTCTCCTGTTAAATGCTATAGACAGATTAGCTGTTAGCCAACAAAGTGATTAAAAATCCAGCCTTTTTTTTTTTTTTTAAACTGCATGTAATCTACCTGCTCATCTCTGTCTTATATCTTCAATTTAATTCAGAAATTTTTCTTTGGAACACACATTATAATTGTTTTTCCTTTGAAATTAATTGCTGTCTTTACCACTGTGGTAAATCTGTCTGAGATTCAGACAGATTATTGACGTGCATCACAAACTTCCAATCTTACAGAATGTTTAAATGCTTTCAAGTTCTTTCTTTTAAATGTTAGGAAGATTCTTTTTCCTTACGTACGGTTGAAATGTAAGAACGCTGTTACAAGCAAAACTTTTTTCTCCAAAGATGTACTGACTGTGTATCGCAGGCTATTTCTCTAGAAAAATACGGACTTACCCTTTGACAGGGGGTGGTCGTGCTGAATTTTCCTGCTGTGCAACTCACGTGTGTCCTTCTGGTTAGCTTTTCCCATAATCGCTAATTTCTGTTGAGGGTAACAAACTCACACAGGCTCTGAATCAACAGGCACAGAAGATGCACGCTGCCATTGCCCTACGCTCCCTGTCAGTGCTGCCTGGTCATGTGCTGGAGGAGGCGTGAGGCTGTCACCCTCGGATCCCTGTTAACTTCAGCACTGCCAAAGTGACTGGTTCCCATGGAGGGATCCTGCCTTCCTCTGTCCCCATGTGGTCCATTCAGTGCCCTGTCTGGTGCTGTTCTCCCTGGTGATGTTACTGTGCCTCTCCACCCTTTCAGTGCACTTTCAGCAGGTGTTGGTAGCTACCAAACACTGACGCTCTTCTTTCTGCTCCATCTGAATGCTGACCTCCCTGCCTTTTTTTTCTGCCCCGTTTTATTGATTTCTGCTGTGTGAGTGCCTGGAGAAGTTATTTTCCTAGGCAAAGTTATTAGACGTGCACAAAACTCCTTTCTTCCTTTCACTACATCGTGTTTACATTGCAGCCTATGCTAACAATGAATAAAATGAAAAAGTTAACAAAACTGATAAAGTCATCATCTGCTTCTGCTCTATTGTAATAGCCATGATGTAATTGGCACTGTTTCATATAAAATTACCATATAAATTGTGCCATCCAAATCTGCAACAGCAACAGTACTTACAATAAATGGCAAATCCCTGTTAATTATTGATAGCCCAATGTGCAAACCATTATCATTCATTCTTATTATTCATTATTAATAACTCTTATTTAGTATTCATTTCATAAGGATCGATTATGATTAACTGTTCTAAAAACGAGTGGACCACGTGAATATTTCTAGTTCAGGGTCTTTTCCATTGAAGAAATGCCTTTCTGTATAAAAACACTTTGTGCAGTCAGCAGGACAAAACATGACAGTGCCTGAACATCCAGTCCGGTGTTCTTGCCCTGGTGTCTGTAAGATGGTGGTACAAGCTCTGCCAGAAGCACTTAAGAACATTTTTTCTCTAAGCCATTATTTACCCCTAATGCACTTGACTTGTGAAGTAAAGCATGCTGTTACGTAAAAATAGTGGGTTTTTCATCTGTTACCTGTGGATGTTCATGAAGTATTTTAATCTGTATTTGAAATGTTTTGATCCTTGAGGATAAAGGATGTAATATAAGCACATACAAGTGGTCTAGTTGATCTGTGCTCTCTTTATACCAAGGAAAAAATCTAGTTAAGGCTGTTTAAGGTATACTCCATGGCATCCTAAAGTAGGTGCCTGCGTTTGGGCAGATGAATAGTACCCAAGAATCCCCCTGAATACATCAGCCAGATTTCTGTTGACTATAATGGGAATTCAGAAATCTTGTTCTGATGGAGACAGCTGTATTTTGTAAATATCTGAAGTAAAATAAGATCATTGTACCCTTCCTAGTCATTATGTTTTGCTTTACTGCTTAACGTTCTGAGAGAAAGCTCTTTTTAAAAAAGCTTGGCCTACAATTCACCAGAGCATCATCGTAAATCCTAGTGGCTCCAAATCTCAAGTGAGTTGGTGGAGGAGGCTGAATTCCAGGAGCTGCAATGGCAGTGCATCCTTGCGTGGATCTCCAGTGACAATCAGGGTAGCGCAAATGAAGCAATCTTCACCAGAAATGGGAAATGAGTCGAGACTTTAGCATTTGAGCATTAGAGAATACTGGTTCTGCTGGATTAGGAGAATACTTGTTTCAGTTTTTAAGCTTCTGATTGGGTTTTTCCTTGATCTTTGCATTGTTGCTTTTTTCAGATTTTCAGTGCACTAGTAACTCCACTGTTACCCTCTTTTAGGTGCTGTTACTACAATATCCATTGTGTACTACACTGAAAGATACTGCCTGCACATGCACCTGGAGCACGCTCAAAGGATGCCACGCAACTTGGAAGTGCCCAGAGGCTTTTATGGTGAGTTTAGTTGAACAAAGCTCAGAAGCATGACCCCTGCGTGTCAAGGTGAGCCTTTTCTCATAAGTCACCGTGCTTCTGATTGTTTTCTGAGGGGCAGTTTAAAAGTAGGCACCCCCAGTTCCGTGGCACACAGTAGTTTCTGTCTATGCACATTTTCTTTGGCAGTGGCTCTCCGCTGTCTTTCCTGGATGCCCACTTTTGGACTTAAAATACCTGGTGTGCTCTGTATTTTTCCATGAAGTGCCAGTTCTCACCAGCTGTGGTTTTCCAAGTACAGAGATGCACTATAAAGCAGCCAACTGTCTTGTAAAAAGATACGAGTTCCTCTGCCAAAGAGAATTTAGCGTATGATTCAACTGCCAATACAACACATAATTTCAAAGAAGGAAGAGAGAAGACATTCAAAATGTGTATAAATATGATCTATATAAATATTTTGATATTTCAGAAGTTCAAACTTCCTTTTTTCAAACAATGTCTTATACTGCTATATATATTTCGTTATACTAAACGTCTGATTTTTTTGTTTTTTTTTTAGCAGATAAGTAATTATTCATTTAGTTTGTGGACATAAAGTAGCACGTGAACCATGTAATTCACTAAATGCCTTGTTTCCAATGATGGTGTGCATTACACTGTGATATACCTGGAATAATTCCAGAAAGTTCTTTTAAAAGGTGAATCCTAGCAGCAGAACAAAGTCAGGGCAGCAGGCTGGGTAGCACAGACAGGCCGTGTGGTGGTGACAGTGATGCTATAGTGCTGAGTGGAGCAAGGGTTAACGCCGTGTGCGTGTTTTGTGCTTCACACCTTTCCTGAGGTTGTGCAAGGCCGAACCGAAGTGTCACTTTTTAACCACTGCTTGCTTTGCCCAGGGGAAGTGTCTGGTCTGCTTGGTTGCACAAGTCACACTTTCATATTGAGGCGCTGACACATCTTAAATAGGAGTAGAGTTTGATCTCTCTATACCTCATCGGTAGTCCTTTACACAGCAGGGTGAGGCAGTTCTCCCATTGCCTCAGAAGGCAATTAACTATTGATACTGCCTGTTTTACAGACAACGAAAATACTCAGGCTGTGTTTCAAGAAATGATCACTTTTAACCAGTCTGTTATTTTGACTGATTGTGTGAGCAAAACACACAACCTCAAATAAATTCAGTTTTGTCATGCAAAATTCTAAGTGAACAGCTCAAGAGTTTGCACTTTGTTAGGATTCATGTCAGAAACAGTTATTGGAGGAATAGTTCTCTGTCACCCCAAGCACCATGGCAGACTGGGGATTTTTAAAGAAGGACATGCTCTAAGGGCCATCTGATGATCTCTATCAAATTATCCATCATTATTTGTCTGGTGTGTACATGTGTAAATAAACCTCCTATCCATTAGCGTACACCCAGACCCTGCAGCTTCCATTTCTTCTTCATCAACAGAATCACTGGACGTTAATAGCAATAATCATTTTACCAAGTGGTAGTTTACTTTCAAAGTGTTTAATTTTCTTACTTAATCTGTCTCTCACTAACCTTCATGCAATATTTCTGGAGGAGAAAAAAAAAAAGAACAGAGCCTTAGAAATAATATTTGGGAGTGGAACTGGAACCATCTGCTTTTACTGAAAACAGTCTATGAAACTGTTACGCTATTTTAAGTTCGTTTTCTAAATATCAGAGTTATAAAGAACGCAGTCAAGAATTTGCTAACATTAAACACGCTTTTATTACGCAGCCTCGCTAAAAAACAATATTGTTCTTTAAAACAAGTAAGCAGGTCAGCGATGAAGGAGTTTGGTCACAGAGAAATGAGCTTTACCATGTGCTGTAAATATTGCTTAGGCAGCAGCATACCTACTTCTCAGGAGCCAGATAATGGACAAAATGAAGTGAGGAATGTCATGAATCTCAATTTGCTATAAGTGCAAAATATTTGATATACTTAGTCTCTTTTTGTTTTCTTTTTCTTTTTTTTGTTTTTAAGTAAGCAAGTGCACATATTTTGATCACTTTGCTGAAACCTCAAAGCATAGAAGTACAGCAACAATGAGACGTGAAAGCTACAGCAAATGCCTGCTGGAAAGAGTCTTTGTTGCTGGGGCAACTGCTAGAGCTTTCACTATTTTTTTCACTGACTAACATTTGCAGTACTTCCCACCTAGTGCAGGAAATGGTGGCTGTTTTACATAAACATATATTTAAGGCTTAAAAAATGCCAGCGTTGAAGTTAATCTAACTGATATTGTTTATAGGGGAACTAGTGTGTCAGGAAAGGAGCTGCCTGTTCGTCATCAGCTTTCAGCTTGCTGTGCCAGATCTGTTGAATTCAGCAGGGCAAGACTTCACCTTCATTCTGGTTGTGGTTAGTGAAGCTGAGGTGCAGTGCATTCCTTTTCCATCTTCCCCGTATTTTTCTGTGTGTGGTATAATTATGAGTTTCATTGTAGTAACCTTTGCAGTTAAATATTTTATTTAGCTGAAAGCGACCTGGGAGATTTTACATCTGCAAAACGCATTTCATCCTGAAAAAAAAAGCATTAAAGCATTTTGAACATAAAGTGGCCCTAGGCAAATGCCAAAATGTCTGATTTTTAGGTGATAAATAAAGAGTATGATATATTCTTTTTGATAAATGAAGACTGGTAGATAAGTGAATGTAAAAAGAAATCCTAGTTAAGCCAATGTATAATTAATTGACAATTTAATGACTAGCTGTTCAATAAATATTTGCTTGTCAAATCAAACAGTAAATTAATCTTCATTGTGTAGAAAACATGGCTAGATTTTTCCTGAAATTCACTTTTCTATTCAAGGCTTTCAAGTAAGCAGATTTTGATAGCCAAGGAAAGCAGAACGGTGCAGTTTGTGAATGCCTTGTGAAAACAAGAGCACCGAGGAAGCATTTCAGGTTCTTATACAGAGACAAGTTCAATAACCAGGTCAACTTTTCTGGGAGGAAAAAAAAAAACCCAAACAATACAAACCCAACCTCCTATCGGAACTTAATTTGATGCAAATGAATGAAAAATCAGGAGATTTCTGCATGTAAATGAATAAGGAAACATACAAATACCACTTGCTGGTTCCTTTTGTAAGGACTCAGGAAATAAATATACATGGACACCGTGTATGCTTCTCCCTCTTCTTGCAACTAACACAGTATTTCCACGGTGAAGCATTACTGGGAGAGCAATGCACAGTGCTGCTGTCCTCTGGAGGGCTCCTCTGCTCTCCGTGCTTGGGAGGATGGCCACGTGCATGCCACGTGCATGGGTTCTGCATTTCTGGGAACAGAATTGAGTAAAAGAGAATGTGGTGTCAAGGGCAGTGAAAGGGAAGGAAGTCCTGAGAGCGGAGTGAGTGAGGGGATGGGGCTGAGGGAAGGGAAGAGATGACAGGAGTGAGGCCTACTAACTCTGAAGCACCTTTTGGTGTAAGATTTGAGGGATCATTTTCTTCCTCTTAACAACTCAGCAGGATCATACACAGTGCTTGCAGGTACTCTGGTATATTTTATAATGTTCACAGTGAGAAAGAATCGGGTTGATGGCCCTTCACTCCTGGCGGTATTCAAGTGCCTACAGCAACCTGATCCAGTAGCGAGGGCCGCGTATGAAAGCAGCGAGCTCAGACTCAAATTACTCATCTGATTCTACGGTCATAATGAGCTCATCCACCACCCCGAGCCCTTCAGGAAGGCAGGTCCCCCTGTGCTCAGCCCGCCGAGCGGTGCGGCGGATGCTTCGTTACGCTGACAAATGACCTTAGAGACTTACTTAAGCAAGAGCATGAATGATAGCAGGGCTAATGTATGCATTCTAACTCTGCACACGGTATTTTGTGTGCTTTGAGTAGCGCAGCCAAAATGTAAAATTGGATGCAGGATTTTAAAAACTTCCTAATAAAGAGAAAACATTGTTTGAAGCTGTGGAAGCTGCAAATCGGCTGGCAGAGCGACTAATGCAGTTCGCTTCTCCAGTGTTGCCCTGAGGTATCTTTAGAGATTCATATATAAAAGGCAAGTACATAACCCGCCCTAAAAAGCTACAGTAGTGCTAAAGAAACCTTTGGCAAGTTTCCCTGGCCTGCAGAGGACAGTTATATGTGGAATACAAGCAGAGCTCCAAACCAGACCTGATTGGATGTCCAACTTTTTCTCAGGCAAATGCCTTGAGATCTATCCATCCTAATAAGATTATCTGTGACATCTTGATGTGGAATCTGACTTTAAGAGACTGATACGGGCTCCCTTTAGCAAAGAAAAAAAAATCTGAATGGAGGAGGTACTTCTCCCAGGTTCACGAGGACCACGCTTCCTTGCTGGTGCTGCCTACAAGGCGGTGCAGCTGGGGATGTGAGTGAGCCCCAGGGGCCAGCCCTGGGTAGAAATGTGTCTACAGCTGTAGCCAACTTGGAAGCACTGCCGTGTGTTTCAGCCAAACACCAGGCAGAAATGGTCACGGCTTAAGAGTTACATTTAGCCAATTGTGCCTTGGCCTTGGTTACTCATCATAGTTAACAACGATTAGCTGCATTAAAAAAGTATGACTTCTAAATTATAGGTAAGATTGTGAATAATTCCTGTGTGGTTGTTATGAATAACATGGCTTCTCGAAGTACTGTACAAGGAAAAAAAAGGACGTTTGCCTTTTAAAGATGCTTCTACAGTGTTCATAATTTTGTTATTCTATAGGCGTTTACCCCTCTTTTTAATGGAATTATGGGGTTTATGCTGTTAGATTTTCCTGTTGGTCTGTTCAGACCAAATGGTCTTTGGTCGTGACTAATACCTGAGCTAGTCACAAGTGTTTGACAGCAATGGCTTGGGCTAGAAGAATTACAACGTTTGTGAATTATTCTTGGAAATACGTGAGTTCCAATAAAAGCTTGAAAGCAACTTGATTGATTCTGTCCAGGGTGGACTTCGCTGAGGAGTTTAAAAAGAAAAGATTATGGAGGAGAGAGAAAAGAGATCCAACAATTAGTGAACTCAGGATGCAGAGGAATGAAATTCAAGTATATTTATGCAGAGTTTTGACACATATTCAGGGAAGAAAATATAATTATACATTACAGAAATTACTGGATAAGAGAAATGAGCAATTTGATACAGATGTAGTATGTAAAAATTGAGGTGCAATATTTGTAGTTAAACATTGATATAAATGAAAGCTGTGTGTGCATTTCTGTGCGAATGATGAAGGTGACCCTGATTTAAGTCATTCAAAAAGAGTACATTTAAATATGTAAATCAGAGAAGAACTAACTTGAGTGAGGGTTATCAAAGTGTCTGTTATCTCTGAACTTGAACATATGCTCATTATGGTAATTCTGTAGGCTCCTTAGATCAATTGCTGGCACATTTCAGTATTTTGCGTTGCTTTAAATTTGAGTTCTGATTTCATCCCCATTTTCCTTTTGTGTGTGTGTGTGTTTCTCTATGACTTGATGCCAAACAAAGTGCATTTGAAGGGACAAATCTTACAGTATTCCTTTAATAGACTTCAGAGGTTGCATTTTGCTGGTGGTTGAGCTGGGAACTGCCCAGAAGAATACAAGGCCAGAACTTTGCCACTCAGTAAATTCCTCAGTGCATTTAATGTACCGTAAACCAAAAACTTTGTTTAAATTTTCCTTAAAAATGCATGTCTTTAAAGCTGTTAAGGTCAGACAGCCGATTTTTCTTTCTTTCTTTTTTTTTTTTTAATACATTGATGCCTTAAGGTTGTTATTATTAGCTATGTATATTTGAAGACTCGTCCATCATTATTTTAGGAGATGGTATTTCTCAAAAAAGGAAGTGCTGTGATTTCGCTGCTGGAAGAAAATCCCCTCAGTTCCAGGTTGTGCAAGGAACTTTGCAGCAGGTTTCTTTCTCATAGTTTACAGAAACGATAGGATGAAGTCTGACCACTGTAGTATAAATCTCATTAGTACTTTTTTTGTAAGGTGAAGAAAGCAGCGTGGTGAAGATTTATGTTTTCCTTTCTTACATTATCCACAAACCATCTTTCCCTTAGTTTAAGCACTTGCATCTCTGTCTTTTGTGCTCCTCAAGAGCTCTTCCGTTAAGATGTGTGTTCATAAAATTACAAAAGTGCCATTACCGCCCTTTTATTCATTTGGTGTCCATGAAGGGAACTGAGAAGGCAGTTAGCTGGAAAGTTTGCTTTTACCATAGAGAGCGTCAACATCAGAATCTCTGCAGATTGTTAGCCCCATTGTTCGCTGATGTCTGCTCCCTTGAGTTTTGCTTGTCTGCTCATAGTGTGGGATAAACGCAGACACTATGAGCAGACAGAACGTTTTCGTTCATTGCTCACTTTCATTCCTCGTGACACTCAGCCTGGGCTGATCCAGCAGAGTATTCCCATACATCCTTATCTCTGAGATGACTTAGAGCCCCTGTCTGTATCCTGTCCACAAAAGAACAGATCACTTACAATTAAATAACGTTGGAAGCATGATGACATTTTTTTGAAGAATAAAAAGCACAGGAGGCCCTAAACATCATAGAGAAATCCCCAAATTCATTACTTTTCACAGAGTAGACAGCTAAATCATTGCTTCATTTTATGTGTCCACACTTCGATCCCGTGTGACTCCTCCTGCAGTGGTGTGAGCATGGGACATCATGGGAAGAAGCCTGAAATAATCTTGCAAAAAAATGTCAAACTATTTTACCTGAGAAAAATTTTTCTGTTTTTTAATTCTTTTTCAGATGACAGTATTCTGACTTCTTGGAAAAAAAAAAGATTTAAAATATTTGCTCCCTGAGTGAAATAGGAGGGTAAGAATCCATCGCTTCCCCAGGTAAGTTGTCCTGCCAGTTAGTTATCCGTAATATACTCAGTTTAATTTGAATTTGTCTGGCATCAGCTTCCAGACATTGCATGAGTTTACGCTTTTTCCTACCTTCTATGCCAACCATAGCAATGTACATTGGTCTCTGAAAACTATAAAAGAGGAGATTGCAAAATCAGCCAGGCTAATAGTTATTATACCAATGTTTTAAATTTTGTAATTTAAAACTAGTTCTCAGTATTAGAGACAAAAGCAAGGGTCGCTAGGAGTTGCTGTGAAGCTTGCCTTCATAACATGGACTCATGGTACAACCTTGTTACCAACCCGTACGCAAATGAAATAAAGCAGATAAGGTTAAACACGGAACCATTGAATAAGTGGGAGGGGATCCTCAAAGGTCATCTCCAAACAAAAATGTTATCTCTGATATTCTGTTGTTGTGCTTTTCAGCTAGAGCTGACAATGTCCCTTTAACAGAGGGTTGAGTTTTTTGGTCGACTCATAGTCAGTCGTCGTTCTTTGACCAAGATTGCACTCTAATCTTGGATACTATATGAATATAAAGAGAGCTAATAAAGATTTGTGGAAAATGGCTTGGCGTTTTTCCATTACAGCTAATAGGATTACAGAGGTGATGAATTGCCCGCTGGAGGTTTTGATATCTCTGAATAAAGAAGACAACCTGCAAGCAGTACTTGCAGCCCAGGCATTGCTATCTACTGCATTCTGGGCTCCACAGTATAAAGAGGATGTGAAGATGCTTGACAGCATCCGGAGGAGGGCAACAAAGCAGGTAAAAGGGCTGCAGGGCATGTCCTGAAGGCAACAGGGAGACGTGGCACAGATTTCTTACTCCAAAAACTGCAGGCTTGTTGAGCTGATCAAACTACTGTTCTCATCTCCTGCCACTTGTTCAAATGCTTGCTCTTGAATTCAGAAATGTGTAAGGAAATGCTAGTTCAGTCTGTGATGACAGAAGGTTAAGTTGTGTTATCTTATTGTCTGTGTTTAATTGCATGCACTGTCTTGCCCTTGTTCCCATAAAGCGGTCGATCGAGAAACTCTCTCAGACTCCAGCTGGAGTGTTAGAAAGTAGGCATTCTTTAATATCAGCGCTGAATGCGTGGGGGATACTCTCCTCCAATCATGCATACCTTGAACAAAAAGGTCTTCAGTTTATATACATTCAGAGGTCTTCCCAGAGGTACATTCACATTCCGTACGCAGACTGGCGGAACCTCCCTGTTCTACTCAATACAAAGACACAGACCCTTCCCATTATCTAAACAAACTACAAGGTTATCCATTAAGGGACTTAACAACTTGTATCACCCTGGCTTATGCAGCTCGCGATGCTTAACTCATTTACAACATAATGTGGCTTCCTGGCCAAGCGTTTAAAATTCTCTCATGAAAAAAAATCATACGCTTTGAATAATTTTTCCTTACTCTGTTTTGTTCGCTGACAAGAGATGTGATGGCCAGGAGATTTTGCCTGTCCAAAAGAAAGGAATCAAGACCTTTGAGTTACACCTTTCTTGGCTAAAATAACAAAAAATAGCATATTAAAATCCAGATGTTTACGAAAATAGTCTTGAATTTTTTACTCAAAAACACTTCGGAAAAGATTTCAACATTATCAAGACATTTCATTACAAAAGTTTTAAAAGAAAGTCTAAAGCATGGATTTGATTTTAGTTTTGAGCTAACTAGGTGATGTTGTTTACAGAGTGAAGTAGTCAAATCAAATGAAAGATTTTGTGTCATTAAAATTAACATGGGTTATTTCTTTTTTGACTCCATATTGTGAGATTGGGAAATTTCTTTCTACTTATTCCATATTTTTAAACAGTGATGCAAACGTAGCGATGATGAAATAAATCAGAGGATTACCTCTGATGTCCGCATGCTTCTATTTAGCTATAGCAGAGACAGTCAATTTCAGCAGAAGTTTTCCCAGGGGGAAAACAAAACGAAGTATTTGCTGGTCTTGCCTTTTCTGAAAATGCTGACAACCAAAATAATTTAGAAATATTTTGGTAGTACCACCTACATATCCCTCTTAGTGTAATTAATGCCTTGGTTCTTGCCTATGGTTTTCCTGCCTGTATGGCAGTTCTGTGGATATTTCACAATCTCACATTTTCCTTAGCTACTCCTATGCATCATAAGAGCCTCTATACTACAGAAGATAGATAAATCTGCTTTATACTGAGTAGCGTGAAGTCACAGTGGTCTCTCTTCTTTGGCCAGAAGGTTAGACTTTAGGTTTTTAACTCCTAACTCTAATTTAAAAATTACTTCCCTCCTTCACAGAAAACACAAAAATCTCATGGAAGCAAGGAGTTCTGTACCACCAAGAAATCCCTCAAGAGCCACCACCAGCAGAAGAAAATGTCTCATCAACTTTTCTCAGCCTACCCGAGAATTTTCCTCTGACATCAGTGAGTAGACTTTATTTTCTTGTCTTTTTACTCTGATGCACTGGAGTTAAGAGAGACCATTTAGAAACTTTTTCTTGCAGTTTATCAGGTAGTCTTGGTGTGTAAAAGATCTCGTCTGCCTGGCACAAATCACTGTCTGTCCTTTAGAGTCCAGCTAATAAGTGGTATACGTCTGGATGTAACCTGGCCTCTAGAAATAAATCAGTCTGGGTTTATCACAAACATCTCAACCTTAACCCTGTTGAAGTACTGACACATAGAGGGAGACTTCAGAAGTGAAACCTATCACCGAGTAATGTTGTGATGTAAACTGATCCTTTTGATAAGGATAGGATCCAAAAACAAGAGCAGCATCCCAGTCAGCTTAATGGAATACTTCAAAGACATACATAGCCAATTTTCACTGCCACGTTGTTCCAGAACAGAAAAGCGGAAGTAACACATACATCATTGGTTTTTATCCCTTTCAGTGCAGCCTTTCTCAATATTTTTAATGAAACATTATATGATTGCGATGTAAAGTGTAACAGAATGGCAAAGTTTTATACTTTCTTAATTGGATGCTAATATCCATGTCAGTATTTGCATGAAAAATGGTGTACTAAGCCAAAATATCAAGGTTTTTAAAGCTCATAATCATTCTTCTACTGATGCCATCTGTCAGCTTAATCTTCACCTCCCAGAATTCAAGGAAGAGGGTGCCTTCAGGGAAGGGAAAAGGAAAAAATTACTTTTACGAAAGTACAGTAAATTGAGCTTAGACCACAAAGTTGAAATCTCATTTGATTAGTCAGGACTTACTAGTTATTAATTGTCAAAGTTGGAAAATAATTAAGAATTACTGCCAGGGCACTGCCACTCATCCTCCCTGAAGAAGCTGCCGGGCTCCCCCGGGAAGGCGCTGAGAACAGAGCGTAGGTTCGGCTAGCACGGCGATCTGGGTAAGAAGCTGTCTTGAGAGCATCCTTCAGCCAACATTTCTGCATGAGCGAGAGTCTGTGCAGCCTCTGCTCTGCCACGGAGGTTCAGTGAGTTTTGCACTGCATATGCTGCATGCTTGATTCTGCTTGAGCTTCTTATTTTTACTTGTGCATGTCTCAAGCTGTTGTTTGGGGCAAGCCACCTCAAAGGGCGTGCATCCTTCTTCGACCATCAGTTACACACTAAAGCAAGCAAAAAAGGCAAGGAGTGAAGCTGGAGAGCAGATCACCTGCTGCACTTCATTCTGAAATTAGAACGTATCTGCAAAGGAAGCACATATCTTCACCAAGATTATCTCAAATCTCTGCAGTACTGCAGGGGCTACAGGCCAGTCCTGCCTTAACGAAAGGAAAGGGGTGCAGTTTGAAACATCTCCAGCTGTTAGCAAATCCTTTGATGTCCAGCTACTTCACTAGATATTGCCCTAAAGAAATTCAGAAACTGTAGTTCTCTCAAAATGTTGCTGTTGTTTGAATTCCAAAGACAAACAAATGCATCAGGTCTTTAATGTCTGTGTTTGCACAGCAGCTGTGCCTTCGAGCTTCCACTGAGCTGCTTGGCCTCTGCAAACACGGAGCTGGAAGTAATCCCTGCCCATGGGACAGCACAGGCCAGAGCTGCCTCTGTCTCCATTGACAAGTACTGTATTGCAACAGGAGATCTGCAGAACAAAGCAGGTGGTGCTGAGGTCTATATCCTGCACGTTTGGGGTTTACTCTGCATTAGATCTGTAGACAAAGACTCCTCAGTGAGTGGAGTGTGTTTCGGAATCTCAGGGCGCATCCTTCAGAGGAATCTCTGGCTCAAACCAGAGGTCTGCTTTGCGCAGGAGGAGCGTTCTGCAACGAGTCCATGTGCAGGAACTGAGGGAGATGAGTAAGAATCGCTTCAGGAGTGCCCGCCTAATCCAAATTAAATAGATACATCTTATTTCTTTTTTTTTTTTCCTTTGCTTTAAACAAGTATGAGCTCTGAAAAAAAAAATTACAGAGCATTTATGAAAAGTTATTTCAAACCAACAAAGAAGCCAAACTTTTCTAATGTTGAAAAGCTTCACATTTTTCCTTTTTTCTTTCCCCCTCCCCAGGGAAAAGCTTTGGGTTTCAGCAGGGAAAGCTTTCATAATGCTTTGTACAGCCAGTCAGGGGAAAAGGAGGAAATAAACTGATCTACAGCTAGCTGCTGTACTGCCCTGCTAACTGTCTGCTGCTGATGCTTCCTTGCTTGGAAATACAGACCACAATTATGAAAAAATGAATAAGCATTTAGGAGGCATGTAGCCCTAGGCATCTGCATAGGGGGTGGCATTTTTCTGTGTGTACATATGCATACGTACATCTATTTGTTTCTGTAAATGGCATTGTATTTTTTTCTTTCTGCTGCCCCCCCACCTCTCTGTTTATTTATCTGACGTGTTTGTTTTGTGAATGCTTATCTGCAATCCCGGAGTAAATGTAAGTGGTCTACTGAGCAAGTTTCTCAGAATGAGAGTCTTCAAAGGTGTACTCTGATAAAGGTAAAAGGAAAAGGTCTTTCATATCAGCTCCTGGCTTTCAGAATATTTTAAAAAAAATGGGATCCCTATTTTGCTTTTGTTTTCTCTTTTTTCTCCCCTTCTTTTCATTCAGTAAGCAATTACTAGATTAAAAGAAGGAGGGAATATTTCATGTATTCCCTTGTAAACAGTTTTAAAGCTCAAGTAGTTTATTCTAGTTCTATTTATTAATACAAAAGAGAGTTGAAGTACACACAGACACAACACTTACATTCATTTAGCAGTGACAGGTTAACTAGACTTTCTAAACAAAGAACGTTAAACACTGTTCGGTCAGTGTCATCCTCCAGTTCTTTGTTGGGACCATTATCCTGGACTCTGAATTAAACTCCTGCGTCAGATAATAGTTGGTCAGTCATTCTGATGTGAAAAAATTTCCATGATTTATCCCCCAAGGGGAAACTCTGCCCTGTGCAGAGGAGGACCCGCTTCAGTCTGATGTGAGTCTGTTGAAGCCTCCAACAACACGTAAGGCCCAGTGCTGCTCCTTGCAGAGACGTTTTTCATTGCTAGACTGCGTATCACCTCCCTTCCGGAGAAGTTAATTGTGGTTATACCAAAGGCCAAATTAATTTCATCAGCAGCTTACAAATCAAAGTTGGGTCAATAAGGGCTATCATACCACTTCAAATAATGAAATCCCTTATAAGGTGAAGAATTATTTGCCCTCTCTCTAAAGTATTTCTCTTGGGAAATGAAAGAGAGAAGGGCAGAGAGTGGCAACTCCATCTATTTCATACGTTCTCGATGTCCTCTCACGTTCATAAGCCCTAAAGCTAGAGCTTCTTGGCTTTTTCTGTTGTTTAAAAGGTGATTTGAAACTTCTGCTGGGAACATGCTGCTCTTAGTTTTATGTGTCACTGACATATTTCTCTAGAAGACCTTCTAGCCTGGACTTTAACTCAGGACCTGGCAAGTGATTTAGCACTTATTTATTGAAACGTGCATAAGCCTTAAAACCATCCGACAGTTCCTGCGCAAGCATCTGTCTTTTCAAAAGATAACACCCTGTCAGAATGCCCTGGAGCAGTATCTCTTCCTTTGGTTTGAAGTTGAAGCAGTTACAGCTACAGTAGTTAGCAAGTGTTTTTTGAAAGATGACAGCTGGGTTGTCAGACATTAATGCTGTACTACGCAATGTTTGTGTGCTACAGCAGAAATGCAATAAGGAATTATTCTTACATTATCATATACAGGGCTGCCAAATCACTGTCTGAGAGGTAAGATGAAGAACCTGTGGTCTGTACCACTTCTGCTGATGTTAGGGGGTGTTTCCATCAAGGGTAACTGAAGTCTGTTTTCACTCAGTATATGAGGAAGTGTCAGCTTAAGCATCTGTCATAGGAAAAAAAAAAAAGATGTCAACAAGTAAGATCTCCAAGGCAGAATTATCCCCAGCATGAGAAAAGCAGACAAGTTAGTTACTGTAACTGCTGGTGATGAGAACTTAACTTCTTCATCAGTAGATTTCATATGTGGAGTAAAATCGTATTTACTTAATCTTCAGCGCTGGAAGTCTCCAGCAAATTTCATTGTATTTCACATATGTCATTTTTACACAGCACTACTAAGAAAATCACTGCATTTCAAAGAAGCTGAGGGATCTCTGGGTAGTACTTATTTAGATCTGTACTTGTCTTGAGACACAAAAGAACACAAGTCAGGGAGAAGGATGAGCAAACACGCTGAATTGCTTCTTCACTGAGAAAAAAAAATAGAGCGATCTCTTGGAAAAGAGATGCCTCAAGTTGCTGTGGCACAGGTGTGTGCAGTCATAAATGAAGACTTTAATAGCAAAAAATTGTTCATTGTTTTTCATGCTACAGGAAATAGGGGACAAAAGTGATCTGACAGATTCGAAACAATCAGGAGATTATTCTCCAGCATCTAATTAACATATAAGTTTAGGTAAACTCGTTAGTTAGACAGCTAGTCAAATTCATGGCTATGAGCCAGAAATGCTTTTGAAGTAAAAAGGCCAGCAGCTGAACTGGTGGGAGAAAGAAAAGAATCCGTCATGGACTTTGAAGGTATAATCTCTGCCTCAGTCTCCAAGTCTCATTCTTACATTTTTCCCCAGGGATACACTATTTGTCACTACTGGAGAGTGGCTAATGGTGTTGACCAGCCCTGATGTGGCTCTTTTCATGCTCTAAATTACAAGTCTAGAAGCTCAAGTGATTCCATTGCCAGGAACCCACTGAAGTCAGTCAAGCTCTGAGGAACTACTATATCATTTTAACAAACTGCTGAAGAAAAGGAAAAAGCTTAGGGAAAAAAATAAGAAAAAAGCAAAGAAAAAACAAAACTTTTGAAAAGTTTTTTTATTAACTCGAAGTATTGGAAATTCCATTTGAAATACTTGTACTTTCCAAGAAGCAGCATTCAGCAATGACTGTCTTGCTTCCTGATACAGTTTAGCTAAGAGGGGCAGGACGCATGGCTCTGATAGACCAAAGCAGGGCATTTGTTTCAGCCAAATAACTTCTCCAAAAGCATGGTTTTTTGAAATCTTAATCTCACAGCTCTGCTTCCTTAGCTTTCATCAAATCAAGTAGTAACTCAGCTGGACAGGAAATAAAAATAGTTACTTAGGTCAAAACCAACACAATGAAATAAATTCACTGTCAAGTAGTATTAAGAAAAATTCATGCATTTCTCCATCCACGTGGGAATGGTGCAACACAAAACCTCCCAGTTGTTTCTTGCAAGAGTGAACGGTCTTCAAGCAAAATGGCAACTAAGCAGAAACATTTCTTAAACTATCAACTGAACGAAAGGTTGCCAAGGTCACCTGGAATCAGTCCTATGAAGCATTACTGTGTAAATATCAGGTCAATTTGTAGAAGTCGCTAAATATTGTTTCTGATGTTAAGCAGGATCTGCTTCCCATTTCATTATGAAAAGACCAAAGCAGCAGGAAATTCTGTTCCACGACCAGTTTTCCAAGCTCAGAGAGAGAGAGAGGATCATGACAGGCCATCCAGCTTCAGGTTCAGAGCACAGGTTCCCGAGACCCCCATGCCAGGACACCACTTGTCAAGCAGGGCTTTGGTCTTACTCTTCCCCTGGGTCGACCACTGTTAGACCAAATGTTACATCACACGTACAAGTGTACCCGTAATGAATCCGTATTGTAATTGCATCTGCAGTACTGTTAGCTAAACAACATGAACATCTTATTACCAGCATGGATTAAATGCTGCCTGTCACACAGATGAATGTTTTCTGAGGCGTGTGTTTTCTGGTAAGAAGAAGTGACTAGCAGGATACCTGAATTCAAGCACCTATTCAAGCACGTAAATGCATTCTACAACTGTAGCAACTATGAAGAAGTCAGCAAAAGGCTGCAGTAGGATGTGAGCTTCTCTAGCAACTTCACCTCTCGCATTTCACATCTTTTCTCTTTGTTGTCCAAGGAAGTACTTACTGTATGCTCCTCTGTGCTCTCAGTAGTTCTCTAGTTCCTTTCTTAGATGAACTGAGAATAAATAATTTACCTGTTTCTAAGCAAACACCGTTTCTTTGTTGCCCGAGATTCTCAGTTTCAGTTGTGGTGGGGAAAAACCAATCCCCTCCTCCCTCCCTCCTGTAAAGCCCTCCAGGGAATCCCTGTCGCATTTCATCTTACAGTGGCTTCCTGGTTCTCAGGGTGCCTTCCGAATAACAGCAGTTCTGTCTATTTTATTTGCTCCCTCTCTTACACATGTGCAATTTAAGAAAAGTAATTGAAACTATAGCTTTTCACCTTGCCGTGTCTTTGTGGTTTGAAGAGGCGAGCGTCTAGAGATAAAATTTCTGCTTATCGGCTACAGAAAAGTGCTCCAAAGCCTGGAGAAATCAGTGAACTCTGTAGGAGTTCGCTTGCTGAGCAGGTGTTCATGGTTCATCACAGGAAGAGAGGTTTAGGCTAGAATTAGCTTTTTACCTCTGCAACCCGAGCATCTTTTGTTGCAATTTACACCTCTGGCCCCACCAGTCAGGCAGGTTCCTGTGAATTAGACTGGCCAAATACAGCAGTGAGGCATCAAACAAAGGTACCTGTCTCCTGCCCAGGTTTTTTATCCACGCACACTGGTGATTCTGGAGGAGCTCTGCCCTGCCAGACTGGATCCAGTGGCTGTAAGGAGACCCTCTTTCCATGGTATCTGAAGGGCACTGAGACTTTCTCTCGCTTTTATATAGCTGGGTATGCCCTTGTCAGCTTTGCAATTTTTTAATTTTTTTTTTTTTGAAGTAAAAGCTTGTTTTAAGAAAAAAATTGTTAATTTTGTTAAAGCCCCTTTTGTTAAGCCCTGTTGCAGAAACTAGGCAGCAAACAGACTGGTCAGACTTCATCAGACAAAACAGACTTCTGTTGAGAAAAGAAAAAACCCTGCAATTTTCTGGAAATTGAGGTTTCCATCTCAAGAAAAGCACCTCCGCATCTGGAAACACAGTTCTAGGCCCTGGTTCACGAAGCAGTGGTTTCTGTTCCACAAAAGGGAGAGGCTGGGAGCCTTAGGAAAGGCTCTGAAGCACTTCTGGCTCTGAGGAGCAGTGAACTTCTGGCTTTTTCCTTGGTGACAGCAGAATGTGACTACAGGTGCTGGCTCTTCACAGAGGCAGGACTCTGGATGTAAATGTCAGTGCTGAATGACAGCAACCAGTAGGTAAGTTGGGATCTGGCCTCTAAGCAGGTCTTCATGCACGGCAAGTGTTAACCATTGACTGGGATTGTTGTGTGAGAGGTTAGAGGTTCCAGAAGGAAAAACAAAGAATCACAATGAAACAGCAGCCAGAAAACTGGTAATTCAGGAGTGGAAGTGCTCTCCAGTCTCATCTCTGACTACTGCACTTCCTCTGCACTTCTGTCCAACCTGCTTTCTTTTCAGTGTTTCCAGTGAAACACATTTGACTGTTTCCCTTGGGAAAATATAGCAGAACCACCATACAGCACTTACTTGCTGTCAAATCATTTTCTTTTCTTTTCCTTTGATTTCATCAGTCCTGCTTACC
The DNA here is from genome assembly GCF_002078875.1 of Numida meleagris. Taxonomy (NCBI): domain Eukaryota; kingdom Metazoa; phylum Chordata; class Aves; order Galliformes; family Numididae; genus Numida; species Numida meleagris. The sequence goes on from NC_034412.1 coordinate 5,978,224, forward strand.
CACACCTTAATCGTTCTTTTCTGTGAATTTCAATCCTAAGAATTTCCCATGCAATCACATCCTTCAAATGTCTGCTGGCTGCTTTCCCTGCTTTGTATTTTGGCCAAGGTATATCTAAGTGATCTTGAATTTCTTTTTTGTACATTAGTGCTTCAAATTCTATGGTTAGGATTTTTGTGGTCTATTTTATGCTGGTCTTTGCTACTCCTCTGGGGCTTCTTCTTTTTAAGGGATAATTTCTTATTATAGTCAGCGTGTGATCTGCAAGCAGAGGACCAGGCACAAGAACAATTTGCAATTATTTCTTGACAGTCAAAATTGCAATAATAGTGGCGTTGCCATTTTTTTTAAAGCAGCTTTCTCTCTCTCTCTCTAGAGGATATCTGCAATTTCAGCTGAAGTTCCTCAGGTGTAAGTTGTGTTGTTTTTTTTTTTTCCCCTGTGAATTCTACCATCAGGAAATTGGAGAGCAATTTGAGTAAATAATCTTCCTTTAAATCTCTTTGTCCTTGCACTTAGATCATATATTTGCTACAGATATAATCATAGAGATGAAAAGCCTACAATATTTCAGTCTTTTAATTGACAATCAGGTTAACATAACACAGGTGGCATCTTTTCTTTCTGTTTCTGTTTTGGATAGGGTTAGAGGGTGACTGAATGATGCTGCTATGTGTCACCAGACTGATCTTACTGAAAACAAGGAGGTTATTTGCTCACTTTCTCTGTCTAGCTGTGCATTTCTAGAAGCCTGGGGAAGTTTTACCTTTCCAAGGGGGCTATGGATATCTGCTTTAGTTAGAATGTACTTGAACAAATTGTAGAAAAGTCATTTAAAAATAAAAAGATCTTTTGTTCTAGTTTCTTTTTAGTTTAAGAAGATTCTGTGATTAAAAGAAAAACATAAAAGAAATCAGGTTTTCCAGCAAGCAGGAGATAACGCAGGGAGCTTTTTGTAATACGTAACCACTAACTAAAGGCTTCTAGAGTCAGAACTCAGAATCAGTAATGAATTGTAGTTTTCATATTTTGTAAACAACTCTACTAATTAATAGAGTATTGGGATAACATACCCTATTGTAACAATCAGAAAGATCAACACAACGGAAAGGCGATAAAAGAGGCGTAACGGCAGAGGGACTGACGCAATGGAAAGGTGTTATAAGGGAAGGAAGAAAGACTGCTCACCTGACTCCAAAGATCTAGGCCCACAGGGGAAAACTCCACAAAGGAGGAAACTCCAGAAGGAGATCCTTCCATTGTGGCAGCCCTTAAATGGGGTCTAAGGGAGGTGGAGCCAGGTTCTGCTCCTTCCAGTCTCACACTGAATTGCCTTCACCTGTGCTCCCAGGGCTGACTGGGTCCTTCCCCCAGGTGCTCAATCAGTGGTTCAGGCTGTGACTTAACAGGTACCATACACCTATAAATGTCTTTAGGTAAACACAACAGAGTAGATGTATATTCTGTCTAAAAATCTGGATTGGTTTATCGGTTGAAATATTGTTACATTGCTTTTAGAAAGCCTAAATATTATACCAGAAGTGTAGATTAACGAGCAGAATGTCTGCAGTCCACTACAGTACTGGAGATGACACAGATACCTGAGAGCACGGTGAGGATATTCAGATTGGAGAAAGTCCAGACAGAACACTAAAAAATGCATCGTGTTTTTGCTAATAAGTAAAACTTTGTCATACTCAGTGTTTCCATAATAAAGATTAAATCACGGAGATTAAAAGTCAGTTGGAGATGCATGACAAGATACATAATCAGTAGGAAATGCATGTAGTAAAACAAGTAAGGAATGGATTAAACAGATAATAGCGTGAATTATGAACCAGGCTTTGACCTTGTGGCATGCTGCTTGGATGTCACTGTGCGGTGATACATTTGTCACGTACTGCTCTGCAGAAGGAAAGGAGCCCGCGTGTCAGACTGTCTGGAAACACGGCTGTGCTCAGAGGTAGGTGAATCTCATGTTTGATCTTCTGTACTGAAGCTTTATTCCAGGGAATGCAGAGGAGCCAAGCCCATATTCCTAGGTCACTTCAGGCTTCATTAGATGAGCTTTCTGCCTTTGCATTCACCTGTATCTTGAGAGAGCAGGTATTAATTTAAATAATCTAAAACCAAAATAGCATGACATCTGAACAACTGTCAAGGTAGGTAAATGGACACGGCTTACGAAGTTATCTTGAGGGAAGGTCCCAGCGCTGCTTAAGGTGTGTTTGAAACTCATGAAAAAAGTGTTTGTCTTCTTTTCCTACTAGTGCTAGTTTGAGTATTAGGTCATGTCAAAGTCAAAGTGTATTTGTTCATGATCAGAGCTAGATGTAATGCCGGGCCCTGAGGGATGAGACAGGAATGAGGGATTAGGACTAAACTGGCACATCTTCGAGTTGTCAGGGAGAGAAAGGCAAACAGGAACTCCCAGGCTGGGACAAGGATAATTTCTCACTCAGAACCGTTCACAGAGGACAATCCTCCATGCTTCTGTAGCAATTAATTAATATTAACCTCCGTGCCTAGCTGGCTTCAGACCATTACTAACCTGTGTCCCAATTTCAGGTTATTTTCCTTAATCGTTCCCTGATTTCTGTAATAGAACAGCTTGTCGAGTGGCACAGTTAGAATTTTCGGGTGATTAAACATATGTGGCTAAATTCCCAATATTTCTCAATTCCACTGTTCCAAGTGGTAGAGGAAAAGCACCTTTAACAAACACATTTTCAAGGAAATTATAAATTTTTGAGTTACGAGTGATGCAATATTAAACACACACCTCAACTCTGGAATTTTGTCTGCATCTTTGATGTTAATGATCAAATATTCATTCCCTTGATTATTCAAATAATTAGACATTTTATCAGTTTCTTTCAAAAGCTCAGAAGTAAGAAAGGCAAATTCGTTGAAGGGGCGTTCAATATTTAGTTTACTGTCAGCAGAAGAGTCATTAGGCAGGAAGGGAAGAAGTGTTTGTTGCAGAAGGCCTCAGACTTTCAAAGGGAATGCTTTGAAATTTTTGCTGTGTTGTTGTAGGAAGTTCTTGGTCAAAAACTGCAGGTCAGATCCTCACCTGGGGCTGCTTATCACACTTCCAGCAGCTTTTATGGAAGGAGAGCCAAGCCAAGCTGGGGTGTGCTGGTCTTGGCTGAAGGATCTAGTCAAGCACCCATTCTGCTTTCTCCTAACTGGTGTTCAAAGACAGTATCGTGAGCAAATTCTGCGTTTTGCCCTTATGCAGAAAAGGCAACAAATATACATAAAAATAGACTTACAGGTCATGTATAATGTATAAAACTGGATACATACATTCCATAATTGCTTTATGAACAGCAGACAGTGACACTGGTGAAACCCCATCATTTTTAAGGTTATAATTTAGCAGTGGCTGAAAAAGAAATGTAACATATTTAGATCTTTATTATACTTAATTGCTTCAAGCTTTCTGACTATTGTGTGGATGTCACAGAGGATTAGAATAAAATCAATTCGAATCTCATGCATAATGTGCTAGAAATTTTTTGTTTGTTATAATTCCTACCCTTCCGTATTAATTATAATCAAGAGAGAATGTAGGCTGCAGTTGTCTTGTTAATGATAAATACAAATATAGCAACAGTATTTTCATTTTATTTATTTAGTTCACTCGGAGTCTACCTTGTGTAAATTGTATCTGCAAAGAAAGAACAATGGGAGCTTGTCAGTGTCTGTGCACTGTAGAAATGAGTGCATTTAGAAAGTAAGTATGCACATTATTTTTATTGAGGGATAAAATAGAAAAATGCCTTGCATCACTTTCTGCTATGGATTTTTGTTATGGCTTTGTGCTCTGTGCTTCAGATGCTTATGTAAGCATGAAGAAATATATTCTAAAAAAAAAAAAAAGAGGCGTAAGTAAGTGGTTTGACTTAAACAATGTTTTATTGGTTACCTTGTGTCAAGTGTTATCTAGAAAAAAAGAAAGACTTTAGCACGAACCCTAAAATAAAATACTGTAATACCCATACATGAGTGTACATCTATCTATCTATATCTATGTATATATATAACATTTTTATAAATAAGTGTGTAATTAGAAAAGAAACAAGCATACAGGAGACACAGTAAGTCTATCAAGTTGATTCTAGAACACCTTCCTTTGGGATGGTGCATATCCATTATAGCGAAAATACTGACAGTAAAGTAGTGACAAATGGGACAAACACGTAACAGTAAATGTTTACATGGTATTTCCTATCAAAGTCCAGAAAGGCTTGGAATCTCACCTTACCTTCTTCTGTAATTTTACTACTCGCAGGTTGCAATAACACTGGTGAGACATGTTCAGAGATAAGAAGGGCAAGTCCTAAAGTACTAAACTGCAGTACTGACTGATACAAAGAGTTAAAAACATGATCACTTTTTTTCTTTTTAATATAAGTTTTTAAGGTACCTTTATAAATATCAAAATAATCAAGTAATTTCTGAAGAAAAACATCCATGTTCAAGAGGCTCTTCTTTCTCTTCGATGCTGGATCAGAAAAAAAAAAAAAAAGATTTCAGTTGTTGGAGTCAAGGAGAAAGAGGACAACTGGGAGCATTAAAAGCAGGCAAGTGTTTTTATTATTTTCCTTTTTATTGTTGTTTCTCTTCAAACTGAGGAAAATGTAACCTCATTGTATTCTTCCCTTCATCAACAATATTCTATTCATACCGAATGAATCCAGGGTTTCTATCAGGCTCAAACAAAACGCTAAAATAATTCTTTAAGCAATATGTAAAATATTATGATGTTTTACGATGGCCAAACGAGGCAAAATAATGGACTGTCCCTCTCTGATGGACTTATTGTTACTGAAGAGCATGAATTTCACACAGATTGTCAGCAGAACACAGGAAATGACTGGTGGCACTGAACTGGGCCGTGTGTCTAGAGTACTCCATGAGACACCAGGAGAGACAGAGAAGGTAGATAGATACAAAGTCAAAGACCATCTTGTAGAAAGTCTCCCTTGCTACAGGACACACCATTGACTCTATTATAACAACATCAGAGCCAATTTGTATCACTTGACATAAATAAGTGTCAATTCTTATCACTTGACATAAGGGGCAAAGTCATGACTGTGTGTCTCATTCATTGTCAGATGTTTATAGCTCCTTTGTGAGCAGTGCATCAGTATTAAAGGTGACAGTGCTGAATGGAGATTTAGAACACATTCCATGTACAGGTTCTGCTTAGGGTTTAGAAGCAGAGTGTTTGCTGGTTGCTTCCATAGACAACTACAGATAGGGCTTTTTTAATTGAGACTGTGGATATCTTATAACCAGAGATGATCAAAGAAGAAGGACAGGAGGCCCAGTATCTCTTATAGCTTGAAACAGTGAAGCAAAGAACATTTGTCCTCTGTGTCTACATATGAAGGAGCTGGGAATCTGCACAAGGAATCTTAGATCTGTCAGGCAATCAAGTGAATAGATCTAATCCCCAAAGAGTCTTTAGTTAGTTAGCTAGTTAGTTTTGAAAGGTAGGTGTGGATTATCTATGGATGGAGTGACTGTCAGGCTTAGTTAATGGCCGTGCTGTTCTGTTCCTTGTGTAGTCCTCAGTCACTGTAAGATTTTTACATAGGAGCCTACAGCAGTGAATATGAGCCAGAAGATAGAGCCACAGAACCACTCTTGAAAGCAGCCAGCTGAACCTGTAACTCGTTTCCATGAGGAGAAGTAAATAAACAAAATCCTAATCGGAAATTCTACAGAAAACTCCTTGTAATATTTCATATTAAAAAAAAAATGTAACCTTCATAGTTCTCCAAGTGACTGTTAAGAAAGCTGCACGTGTTGCTGTAGAGCAGACCTTGTCCTACTGAAACTGCTGAGCACAGCTTTTATACTGTTGTAATAATGCAATTTATTTACTGTGAAATGTTCGCATTATTGAATCCTGTTTTTCTTCCAGCCGGTCATACTGTGAAGAGCAAACCAGCCCAAATAAATAAAACAATGCCATTGTGCTGGTGCGTCAGAAGGTAGGCTATTCTGTCTAATGGAAATGCAAATACGGAAGCAGTTGTTGTTTCCTGGATAAATGACACTTACAGAAAGATGATGCAATGTTTTTTTTCCCCCCCCTCTTTTCTTCTGATAATCATTAGGTCATCGCATACTAATCCATGCTTTGTTTGCCACATACCATACATTGTAGTGCCCTGCTGTTACGGAAGAATGGAATTTCAAAAGGGTTTATGAACATCTCTTTTCTGATCTAGTACTTTGGTGACCAGAGGTTGAGGTACTGAATTACCAAAGGTCTCCAAAAGTTATTTCACAGACACATCCTCGGCTGAAGATTACTTGGGATATTTTTTTCTATGGGCCTCTTTTTCATCTTTGAAGGTACTCTCAGCACAGCATACTTTGTGGGCAGCTCTCTGCGCTCCGAACAAGCAGCTGATGACTATGCTATTTATTCACTGCGTCTTCTATTTTTTACAGTCATTTCAAGGTTCAGAAATTACACTGATTAAGATTAGGAATGCCATAATTTCAAACAAACTGGTAAATATATTTTTAAACATTTTTATGTTTATTCTTTTTTTTTTCCTAGACAAGCAAGTGTGCAGCTGAAGTTCAGGAGGAGCTGAGGGGTTTTAATTTGGAGGGACTGGGGTATCAGAAAGGGAGGACTGCAGAGCTGAATCGAAGTGGAGGAGGCACAGAACTATTGGGGAACAGGAAGCGAGGGCTCTGAGCTGGGCAGGCTTCAGAGCTACGAGGCAATGTAAAGCAGGGCTTGATGGTTAACGTGGTAATACTACTTTAATCCTAGTATGTACCCTGACCTTGAAGAAAGGAAGCGGAGAACTGAATATTGTCTGCCTTCCTCCCTGCCATCCTTGACTTTGAAGCTCTCAGCTAAGACCCGCTTGAATAAGCAGCTACGTTTCCTGGTGCTTACCCAAGGTAACTAAAACCAGAACTTTTGCAGATCAACCTTTACATTAAATCTCTTTTCCTTAGGAAATAAATAAGTTTGTGCTTCAGCTTGGCCTGTGCTGTGTAAGTATACAAATCAAGACATTTTTTTCTGATTGAAAGAGCATACAGAGATTGCTCCAGGCTATTAATCCCATGCTTGTGTGGCATGAGGAGAGATAACCAAGATTTTACTTTGCAGAGCTCAAAACTGATAATGCACACAGCTGAAAGAGTGCTGTTTTTTTCCAGTGCAGCACACTTTTATAATCACTTATGGAAATAGTAGTGGTTTTTTAAATATTTTTAGTGACATTTACAAAGGTTCTGACTAAAAGATGTAAAAAGTCAAGATTCAGTTCCTGTATCGAGGCAGCAGTATTTGAAAATTATCTGACAACCCATATTAAAGCTATCTCAAATATCTAGATGAGAAAGGCAAAGGATTGTAATTTCAATCCAGAGCTAAAGCTGAACTGAAAGAAGTAAGTTCCAAAATAGCTTCCAACCTAGAACTTTCATGCTTCTATTCTTAATAGCTTTGAATCTGAATTTCATTTTATCTCACATCTGCATCTGCTCCTTTGTAAATGACAGAAAACTTTCCATTATTTTTAATGGGCCAAGTGAGGTGTCATGGGCAAGGTCAAACAAGTGACTGAGCATTTACAGAATCAAGATATGAACATATTCATAAAGTCATTGTGCCCTAGGCAATGACAATTTGCAGGCACAGCAAAGAGGGAGACTGGGTGAACAAGACTGTGCTGGATTCTACGCTGCAGAATGAGGCCTGAATTATTTCAGGGTCCTCTTGGCCCAAGAGCCAGCCTGTTCACCTGAATAGATCACACCTGTGAAACGATTCTTTTAAAATTCTGTTTCTTCACTGTATTCTATAAAGGCTTTTCTTTAATTCATTATGGTAGAACCAGCGGTATTCCTAGACGTTTCTTCTTTCATGCTTGTTAAATAATCCTTTCCTAAGTTGGAGGTAAGAAAGTCTTTATCTCCAGGAGATGAAAGCAGAAGATAGTCCTGTCATATGGATGCTGGTCTGGAATTTTTATTACAATGCCAGATCCTCCAGAGAACAAAGGAAAGGAGAGGGAAAGCCTGGACAGCATTCTCTGGTGCCTGCCTGAGGTCTTCAACTTTTAAGTATTTCAGACAGCATCTCTGGCTCTGAATGAAAACAGACAAATGAAAACATGGAATGAGTTTTCAAGGACAGGATTGGTGGGAGGATTTATCATGGTATGGGATAGCTTTCTGGTGAAAAGTTATGGCAAATTAGCCTGAATATAATACTTAAATATATGGCACGAAGCAATTCCAGAGAGTTATGGCAATAAGCAAAGTAGCCCGCGGGTCTTTTTCATCTGGACAGTTTGGGAATGAGTCTCTGATTGGTTTCTCTCAATAGTCTGCAGCTGGTGAGCATGAAAGGAAAAAAGTCAATATTTGCTTTTAAAAATGTTCTGAATGTTTTGTACTCTGGCCACTATGTCATCCAGTTCTCCATATAAAAGTTGCCCACTTTCCCTTTAGTGCTAAGGAAACAAATCTAATTGTAGAAAAACAGCAGAAGTTGGAGGTGGTGGCAGGAAAGTACAGGACAAAAGCTGAAAGGAGGAGGGAAGGAAGATGAGACAAAGCAGATCATCTCATCACTCCCCTAGCCGCCATAAGAGCAATCAGCTCAAGAGAACATTTCTCTCAGGCTGTGTTCAATCTGCTGCAGTTTAAAATGTCTCAAGTGATGGGGAATATATTCTCACTACTTAGGGAGAAGTTAGAGTGTGTCAGTTCAAACCAATAAATATCTGGTTTGATGGTGACATTTACAAGTTGCCTGCTCCGCTGAGCTCAGTACGCAAGTTAACAGCTCGCATTCTACAGTCAGTTCCTTAATTATCTTGTCTTCCCCCAAAGATTTGTCAGGAAGCCATCTGATGATATCCCAGATAGATGTGCTATGCCAGTGAAGCACTGGTTTGACTTTGATGTGCTTTCTGGGTTAATGAAGATGCCTTCTTGGTAGGAGGAGATGACTCAGCAGCTGCTCCAGTGCTTGTCCTCCAGACCTTAGAAACAGTTCCCTCTAAATGCGTTTCCTTAAGGGGTTATTCGAGTTTCTCATCATACATTCAGCAGAAAAGAAGAATAAAAATCTTCCCCCAAACAATGTTCTGTATTTTTGAAAGCAGTTTTAGGATAAGAGCTATAGTATCTAGGACAGAGTGGAATATAAATTAACATGGAAAGGACAAAAGGAAGTTTAACACAGTGAATGGAATCCAGAATTTGTTTCATAATGAAATTCTTACTTCTTAAATAGACCCATGCTCTTTTCCCTTCTTCGCAGATTTTCCACTGAAAATTTTTTATTAGCAGTCATGAGGCAGAGAGTGAACAGACCAAAAGACCCCAATGCTGTGTTATTTTTAGCTCTCCTGCATGAAAAATTATGGAGGAGAAATTTTAGGCTTGTAGAATGATACCTCACCTATATGCAAAAATATAACTCCTTCCAAAGTAAATCCTTATGATCTCATCAAAATACTGTATTAAAAATCATTAAAAATACCTTTTCATGCAAGACACCCAAATGTATAAAAAAATACATAAATTAATACTCAGAAATTAATTCCCAGCTTGAATGAAGTCTGCATTAAACCTATTCTGCGGATGATTATACATGCTTTGATAAATTTTCTTGTTCATATCTACAATCACATTGGCACAATAATAAAATCCTCAAGCCTTGGCTGCATCCATGGCACAGAAATTACGGAGAAAACTTTGGAAATAAAATAGTCTGATTTTGTTAAAGTGTTTTTCTCCTGAGCACCTGGAGGAAAAGTTAAAAAAAAAAAAAACAACTCAATATGTTCTTTGGCAGAGTAATTGCCTAGCGGATAAGTGAAGCAGAAGAGGGCATCTATATCTGCCCTGGTAAAGCTGCATAAAAATCGTATGAGCAAGCTGAGGAAATATGTACTAATCAACACTATTAGCAAGGTGGCTGCAAATACACTTCCCTAAGAAATTTAATACTCTAAAGGTAGGAAGGTTTCTCAGACAGCGGTCTGTCAGTTCTTTCATTAACTTAAATGATGTAAGACTGTACTCATGCATGAATTGCAGTGTACATTGAGCTATGAAGTGTAACACCATTCATGAAGCCAGAATTAAGATTCAAAATGGTCCTGATAAATAGAGAAGCTGGTCAGAATTCAGTGAGATGACATGCAAAAGAAGTGGACAGAAGCACTAATCTCATCTGGCTCTATGTTAACAGCAATTTCGTATATGGTACATCCAAAGAATTGGATGGGCACCAACAGTCACTGCCCATTGGTACATAAAGGTTGCTACTGTCCTTTACATTCCACTGTCTGCAGTAGAGGATGGGAAAGGAGATAGCACTGTGACTTTCAGAAAGTTTGAAGTTGAAAATTCACAAATATTTTCAACTCTAAAAGTATCCAAGAAATTTAACTTTCTTTGGTTATTGAATAGAGGGATAGACAAAATACTAAGTAAGTGTGACTGAGGGGAAAGGGCACGTGGCAGTGATGGGGCAGCACCAAGTGTCCAGATCAGAAAAGGACCTAGGACATAATTAACTTCTTTTGTATATTTATAGACAGGAACAAGCAGAGCTGAAGGAAAAGATTCTGGCCCTTCCAGCTCCCACTCACCTGCACATGGGACCTCCAGCACTTCCAAGGTGAGACAGTGTAGGGGAGATGAAGGAGGTGCCTTCATCCAGCAGGTGAGAGGAACCAGCAGACGTATCAATGCCTCAGATGCCATATCCTCACTGCTCACCAAGAAAATACATACTGAACAGAGTTTCTTAAAGATGAGGTAAAACACAAGGTTAAACAGACATTAGTCAAGGTTAATCAGAGTACACTGAGTCCTTTCTCAGTAAGATTAACTCTATTCTTGACACCCTTCCCAATTATTCCGCGAGCACATACAAGATTAAAACATATCCTGCAACCTATAGACTAGGGGGAAAATGATGAATATAATCATGCTGAAGTAAAGCCAACAAATGTTTCTTGGGATCAATAACACTTTTGAGATACTGAGAGTACATGTATGTATTTAAGCTGCACTGCACTAAGCATCTAAAGAAAGATGCAGCTGAGGACAGATCTCTGCTTAGGCTCTGCCCTGGAAGAATGAAGATTATAATCTCTTTATTTTGCTTAGAAGGTGCTTAGAAAGGCTCTTAAACCACAGAGAACACAAGATAAAAACAGTAATCCAGTTCTTGTTCAGGACATAGTTCTCAACGAATGTTTGCTACTGAAAAATGCAATGGCACTTGCATAGAGCAATAAGGAAGCTAACAAGAAGAAGTAGAACATTATTCTCCACTTCAAATGTCCAAAAGTACTCTGCATTTTACAAGGTTTTACACTTGCCATAACAATCAAACTAATCTTTCTTTTTCAAGATTCAGCCTACAAAGCCTCTCTCATTACTGCTTAGGACAAGACACAAGAATTATGATAGCATCCACCCTCCTACAAACAGTGAACTCCACGCAGTTCTCTCCAGCCATCCTTTCCCACACCTCCGAGACACAATACAGACAGAGATTTAGGTGCTGCATTCCATATAATGCTGTTAACCACAGTAACTAAGTTACTCTGCTGACATAAATTAAGGCATTTTCAGCCACACTTTATTAGGTTAGACAGTCTATACAAGACTTTTAAAAAATGCTTGAACTGACATTACAGGGTTGGGGACTTTTTTTCATTTTTCAAAAAGGTCTGATTTATGTATTTAATGGTGGCACTGGCTGACATTCAGAAAATCTATACCCTCAATGCTGAAAATAGTATCCATCTTTAAGCAAATTAACAAAATTTCTATGGGATCTCTAAATTGGATACTTAGATTGGATTTGGGAACTCAGTATTAGACATACATATATCTGTGTCAGTGGTGGCCATAACCAATGAATTCTAAGGCAGACAGAATTGAAAGGCCACACAGAATCATAGATAGAATCCTCCATAGACTGTCCCAATGGATAGATAGCATCTCAGCATTTTGTGCTCACTGAAGAACTGTGGGGCTGAGTACCTAATGGCCATTCATCTGGAAACATCCTTTAGTTTTGGTAGGATTTTTTTAAAAAGCCTCTCCAGGATGCCTCAGTGCCTTCTACAAAACTGTCTGAGAAGAACAAGTTCATGGTCCTTGTAAATTAATCTTTTCAAATTCATCATTATGCTAAATGCAAAGTGAGTATTCTTTTAGCAACCTTGATTTTGTCCAGCTCCGTCTCCAACTGAGTAGTGTCCTGTTGTTTATGAACCAAAAAGATTGGGAAGCCCTTGTCCAGAGAAAGGAAAATTGTTAAGAGAAAAGGCCAGGGAGTGATTCTGTGATCACAGATCTTTGCCTAGGAAAATAAAATTATAGGATTTTATCAGGAAAAGTCAAAGAAATGGCAAAAGACAATAAAAGCATAGGATACAGTTTCCATCTGAAATGCACTTGCTCGCTTGCTTTTTTAGCTGAGGAAAAGACTATAGCTTAGCCAGAAATTAAACTGCTATCATTTATCTCCTTCGTGCATCACAAGGGAGGTACGTGTCGGTATTTTATGCTGTGCGTGTGTGTTACATCAGTGCTACAGTTCAATACCAGGGCACTGCCAGACACACTAAAATGGAGGTATTCACTGTGTTACATGGGAGCCCTCTGCAAGGCCCTCCTTCCTTAATTTTAAGGGTCTCTGTGTGTATTCTGGGTTCCTGATCCCGGTCTCTGGTGCAGCCTGAAGAGTGCTGCTGCTGCCAGCTGCTTCAAGGTTAGCGATGGCAGTTCCTGAAAGAAATTTCTGCCCAGTTTGGATGTGGATAAAAATTTTCTATAGACTGTGTGCTGAAAATCCCTTAAAGAACTAGAAATCCTTCTCCCGAGCATCCTCTTTCCTCTATTCCTTTTGCTTTTCTCCCCACTGTCACAGAGCTGGGTGGCCTCCCATAGCAGGGACAGGCCCTGAGGAAAGGGTGCTGCCCAGTGCACTGTCTCTACATATGGCTCCCCACTAACCAAAAAAATACATCTGAAGAATTACCTTGAAGCATCTGTCTTTCCCAGCTGGATCACTGTGAGTAGACCTACCAGTAGCAATATTTGTGGACAAAGTACATTCTAGAAAGCAAAGCAGATATTTTTAACAAAAACAATTACATTTTTTGGCAAAAATAAACCCTGTTCTCTCCAAAAACAGCTTCAGGAGCAATGTAGCCACTTCTTGGAAGCCTCCCTGTTTTGGTCAAGTTTCTTTTTCCTGGCAGAAGGTTTTGAATAAAATGGTATAACAATCTTCTCTCATCTCAAATCTTTTTCCCACAGACAATATGTTGCTTGGTCTTGTTAATGAGTCTAATTAAGTCAGAATCTGGGAAAAATGTAGCCAAGAATAATTGAAAACAATTCTTTCCACACCGCCTACTGAAAAAGAAGATCTGCTGTTAAAATAGAGAAAACAACAATGCAGCTGGGTTGTCAGAGATGCTTATAGTTCTAACATCCCCACAGCCATAAACTTCACAGTCCATGTACAGCAGCAGCCTCGACACAAGACACAAGGCAAGGAAAACAAGGCTGTTTTCTGAATGCAATTTGTCCTCAGCAGTAGCACTGAAACTGTCCATACCTTATCTAAAGCAAACAGATTTTTTTTTTTTTTTTTGCTTTCATGAATGTCTACTCACTGTGAATTGCTGTCAGACTCGCCTTCTTGAATCTGGTAAGTTCTGTCTGCCAGAACCTCTGCCCTGTCAGGCAACAGAGGAAAGACACAGCGGCTAAAGCTCATTTTCTTCTCAGCTCTGTCCAATGGCATGTGTAGACTTGACTTAGCCTGTGATACGGCTGTATTTGGCCCAGTATTTGCAAGGGTTTTTACTTCCTTCTCTTGGTCTACTGGAGGTTCAAGGTCCTGTGTCCAGTATTCTTTTATGTTCGCCCGCTTTACATCAGTCATTTAGCACATCAGCTTTTCAGGTAAATTACGTGTAGTGAGATACTAGCTGATAAATTAAGAGCTCAGTTGACTGCTTTGTTTTCCATTCTTAAGGTGTAAGAAACGTCAGCACCACTCAGAGATTGAATGCCATCCCACCAAGCAGGGGTTATTGGAGAATAATGTGAATTTAGGTATTTAAAAGTATAACATCTAAAATGACATGTTAATACCTGAAGGAATACTCTCCAATTCTTAAGATTAACTACAGCTAGTTAAAATACTATTTGAAACAAACAGAAATACTGAGATTCCATTTATAGCAAAACATGTTTAAAATTCATCAAGAAAACAAGTGAGAACTGAGCATTCATATCTGCCTTGTTTGTGAGCTAGCAGTAAATTCAGTTTATCAGTAACGTATTCAAATAAAAACAAAGTAAACCAGTACATTTACCAGGAGAACATTTCTTCTTTTCTGAAGCTCAAAGATACCAGAAATCAAAGAGAAAAAAAAAAAGGTAAAAAATAGTATTAGAGCTCAAATGTGAGGCACTGAATTACAAAACTTTTATCTCTACCGAAGGTAGAAAATCAGCACAAATATATAAATTAAATAGGAACAAGAAAAACTTGACACAGGTTGCCATTTCTTACCACACTCAACCAAATCCTTCATGTTTTTGTCAGTTTTAGGAGCAAACTAGTTTTCTTTCTAAACATCTAAAGAGTAACAACAGCAGAGCAGGGAATGCAGGAACACTTTGACATTTCTCTTTCGAGAAGTTGGTACCCAAATCTTTTTTGCTTTGAGCAAGAGAGCACTGGATAGAAAGGAAACATGGAAATAACTGCAGAATGTTGCAGCTACTGCCTCTTTCAGTGTTAGTTTAACCTGTACCCTGCAGGATTCCTGTTTATTTAAGACCTCCAAGTCTCTATACTACTCTTGTCAGCAGGAGTTAAGGACAGTTAAGAACAAGGAAGAAGAAAAATTCACAGCCTTTGCCAGCCAACCTCATCTGCCCATCAAACCAGCCTTGCCCAGATCTTATGGCCTAAAGAATGAGAGCAAGACTTCCTAGCAAGGAAACTAATGCCAAGGAAAAAAATGGAAATCCTTCCTTAAAGCATAAGAGGGTCTTGCTCCCTAGCAACCTTCATCCTTACGGAACCAAATTTTAACAGGAGTACTATGCTCCCCAACTCACCTACTCCATCTCAGAGGAGAACTCACAGGAAATTTGAGAAGTGCAGCAGACTCTCCTGTGGAAGCCTGCACCACACAAGCTGGTGATGTTTCTCTTTACTGGGACTGTGGATGGTCTGTCACTAGGATACTTTGTACAGCTGCTCATACTAAATTACTCCACAAACTTCTACTGTTTTCTTTTCTCTTGCTCCTATTCTTTCACCATTTCTTGTTGTCTACCTTAACTTGCCCATGGTTCTGTGGGAGACATACACCAGTCATTTCTTAGTGGCTTCCCTTGGGGTATGTCTTACTGGTTTTTAATTTTATTTTTTGAAGTACGTACCATTTCTATGGAAAATCAGAGCAGCATTTGAGGAGATAGCTCAGTCCAACTTACCAAGAAGCAGCAGTGCTTACTGGATTGGACACTGGCATGGGGCTCTGAAGACCTGGTTTCGACTGTCATCAGCCAAGGCACATTAAGCAGCTTTGGATAAATCCTTTCACCTGTTTATGGAATCTTTGCATATTTGCATTGATTTTCAAAGCTTCTGTAAATTAAGAGCATTCACTTCCACATGTCTCTCAACGCTATATCTAAATATATATATATATATTATATTTTATTTCATTTGAGCTTACCAAACTATGAAGAAATAACTAGAGGAGTCCTGCATTTCAGAGTTGAAATCAGAAGTACAACTGCCAGCCCTTATTTGTCCCTATGCACTTATTTCTTATCTGTCTCTTTCTTTAAGAAATAGTCAAAATTATCTCCTGTTGTAGTACAGAAAATTAACCAAACAAATAAGCTTTTTACAACTGAAGAAGGTGCAAGGTACAAAAGCAGAGTGATATGTGTTGAAACAAGGAATCAAATGCAGTTCATTATTCTTGTGAGAGCACAGTGACATACTTCAGGTTTGGAGATTATTTACTTTCTGAAATATTTTCTAGGAAGTTTATTATGGTCATATTCACAATTGGCCTCAGAGAAGGACATGGACTTGGAGCTTGTTCAGAGTAATTTAATTAATCTTATTCAAAAAAGCAACAGCCAACCATTACGGCCCAAGTCAATACTAAAATGATTTCCCAAAACTCATTACAAAGTCACTTTCAGGAAACAACTGGTAGTTCCAGAACTCAGAGTCTAAACTATAAATTTAATTTTCTTTGAAGTCTGTAAATGATCATTTAAAAAAAACAATGGTGTATTTCCATTTCCTTTAAATAAAGTATTGTGCCTTGGAAGGCATGTCTTCCTTTTTTTGTCTGAATCTTTTTTTTTTTTGTAAGTTAGTTAATACATTTGTTATGTTTGTTACCACATCGTACTGCCTAGAAATATAAACAAAACTCATTTTATTTCAAGAAAATAAACACACGGCACAAATTTAATCTGCCTGCCCGCCTACCAGATGGAGAAAAGAACTGGGCCAACTCAGTGACAGAGTAACTGTTTAATCACATCAGCTTGATGTTGACTTACTTATAAATACAATCAGGCCCACTTGCACCCTTGGGAACTCGCCGTGTTTTCTCCCAATTTCTGAAAATACATGCAAGTTAATTCTTTATTCAAAATTTAGATAGCTACAGTGCAAATACCGTATTTATTACTGATGCTTCATTTGGATACCTGTACCATCACTAGTCGGGAGATAAATCGCTCCACTGCATAAACTGAGTCAACCTCCAGTGAAGTAGAGGAGTCTCTATACTAGTTCTGACGAACTTTTGTGTAAGCATTAAAATTTATGTAATTCAATTTCACAGATAGTGCCACTTCAACAAGATGTTTACTCAGGAACAATCAATAGATGTCTTGACACTGCCCTCACAGGATAAGGATTTAGTCAATACCAGCAGGTATATATCAGCTTTTGGGTCATTTTTGTACATTTTTCTTCCTATTTAAATTAATGAAATCATTCCTCTGAGGGGTGAAAGAATACTCAGCGCAGCAAAGAACAGTGAATATTTGTCTCAGAATATCAGTGGTAGCTACAGAATGGAGAAGGGAGTACAGCTCTCATAGCACTGCTGACTTGAGGAAGTACTACCAATAAGAAAGGAAAATTCTACCCTTCCAAAAAAATCAGTATAACACCCTGGCTAGTTCTTTATAACACTCTGGTGTCATTGATTTGATCTACATAAGCGATCCTCATATGTTCTACAAATCAGATAAATAATACTCAGGGGGAATATTAGGAAACAAGAGAAGGAGAGACACATGTTGAAGGGAACAGGTGGGATAATAAAGTAACAAATAAATACATTTGTCCAGAACTGCAGAAATGTCAGTACTTACCTGCAGTTACATGTAGCCAGGAACATTCTACACATGTTTGCGTTGCTCTTTCAAAGATACACTTTTTCAGTTCTTCGTGGATTTTGCACAAAGCTCTGTATGGTGAACTCAAGCAAAGTTAGGAGCAAGGAGGCCTTGAGGATTCCAGCCCCTCTCTGATTCAATAAATGAATTTTAAATGGCTAATTATGAAGATAACTATTAAAAAATCTTGGTAATACTTAGCTCTGCCAAAAATGTCACGTAGAGGTTTTCTGGCACTGCATACCAGCACTGCTACTGAAGTGAGCTGAACACACTCTGCCCTAGGCTGGTGCAGAAACTGAGAAACCAGCATGTCTGTTGTCCTGATGGCTTATTTTAATTCCTTCTGACTGTGACCCTTTATCAACCATGGAGCTTTATTCAAGACCAGCAAGGGCTGAATAACTGGATTTGCTTGGCAGGTAACCTTCTTCACTCTGCCAGTTAATCCAGCAGAAAACAAGTCACTGATCTCCTGAGAGAAGAAACACCTAAGAGATGAATCAGATGGGCATCGATCAGATCCAAAAAAGGCAAGATCCAAAAAATACAGTGAGCTACCTAAATCTAAATATGTAATCCTGCATCCTTCCCTACCTCTGCTAAACTATTGTTTTACTCAGAAAGTACTTAAAATGCACATGGGCCTCCATGTTTGTCTCGAAAATTCCACTAGCATCTAAAAAACAGACAGTAAATGTTACACCAACAATATTCATAGAAACAGTTCTCGGATCAAAGACTGGGTTCAGCCTCCCAGCACTGCTGCCAGCATACATGTGATGTATACTTGGGCGCAGTGCTCAGGCACTGCACAGCTGATGTGGGCACATATCTGGATTTCCATTAATCTGGAAGCTCAGCGTGAGCTGCTGGACACTCATGAGCATGGAACAGATGCTCAGCATCATCAAATTTAGTCTGACAAAGTTCCTGGCTGAAGAAAGGGAGCTTGGAAAGTCATACAATAACCCTAAAAAGAGGTGCTTTGAAGGACCAGTGCAATGCTTTTTCCAGCCAATTAGCCTTAAACTGCCTTCTGCACAGTGCCCTGTTTTCAACAAGACTGTTTTCCCACTCATCCCTTTCTGAAATACAGATTAACACCCTGCTAGGCAGATAAGAATATTGACTGCAAATGTCTGGAGGTACAGATTAGCCTTCAGAACAGAGAAGGGAGCAGTTGCACACACACAGATATGGGCATGGGGGACTGGCTGGGGCCATCTAAGTGCATACCCTCAACCCTCACCTCAGTCCAAAACAGTTCCTGCTAGGTGGCTCACAGCTCTTTTGGCTTCCCAGGTAAAACCACACTTCTGCTGGGGACTCCAGCATCATGAAGACTTGTTTTTGTGGCCGCCAGGGCTCTTTAGAAGGAAAGACACAGGTGCTTCCTTGTCCCCCTGGGTTCTCGAGTCAGGGGTCAGACATCAGTGCCACCTCTCAGCCCTGCACAGCACAGCTGATAAATGGGATTTCTGCTCTCCGGTACCACTGGGCTGTTCATCTAGCGTGCTGGCTGCCTCAGATAGCAGCTCCGAGCCATACAATTTGTCTGCCTCGCTGTGCAGGGAAGCCTGTGCCCTGACACTGTTCTGTATCCATCCCTGGCACCTGGGTTCAAAGAGGTGGGAGCTGCAGGGAACAAGCCAGTTACTGGCTCTGGCTGTCTGAGCCCGACAGGCAAGTGGAAGAACTGTGCTACAGAGCCTGCTGTTGATCTCCAGCTAATGTAACTCAACTCACTTCTGCTGGCATCAGTAGAAATGACCTGATTCGCCCCATTTATTATTTCTTCTTGTGTACTTACTGCATTTTAACAACTGCCAGGCACAAAACCACCTGACTGGGGACATTAGGCACAAAGACTTCGCACTCTTAATGTTTTGTTTGGTTAAAGACTAACAAAGAGAAAAACTTCAACTTCTGATGGGAAAGCTAAAGCCCTGAACACTTAGCACTAATACCATGCTTTTCAGTTTCTAAATGCTTTGCAAACATTAATTAATTATTCCTTTCAACAGCAGTTGGTTATTTTCTGTTACTAGAGAGCATGTTTACCAAGTTAGCTCCATTCGTGCACAGCACATTGTTGGCAACAGGCAGGAGCGTAAATTGATCCATAACCACATGCTGTAATTTGCAGCAGATTTGCTTCACCGGACACCATCAGCACAGCTCCAGTGGCAGCCCGGAGGAGTGACCGCCCCTCCTTGTGTCCTGTGGTGGTGATAACCTTTGCCTTCCATGCTACACTGAGCAGAAATACCAAATCTGTTTGCTGCCCCATTTGGCTAATTCCACAGAAATGGATGTCAAACAGGAGCTTCCAGCTTGACACAGACAAAAAAAAAGCAGTAACACATTTTGTTATGCATCTTTCCAAATTATCCATTACAGCACAGAAGTGACAGAGAATAGGACAATGTCTAATAAAGCATGTGAATGACACCGTCCCCACGCAACAGCAGCATTTCCCACACACAACAGTTAATAAAGACTTAAAATAATCCTGCGGTCTATCACGAATTTGCCAATAACTCTCACAAACCCAACACAAACCGAACTCAACCAAACCAAACCAACTCAACTAGAGAGAGAAGCATGAACCATCCTTGTTTATTTTCACGTCCCTGTCTCTCCCTTTAAATTGCATTTCTGGCAAAGTTCTGTCTAAACCGATGTGTTTCCATTGGAAATGACTGTCTCAGTGAACTGTGACAGATGATAGAGCTGTTGCTACAGGCCAGATAATACCCCCAGAATTCAAAACAGGGTCTTGGGAAGTGTTATGCTATCACTTTTTAATTAGCACTGCCTAAAATTGTTCTAGTGAGCAGATTTCTGGCATTTAACGCTAGAAAGTGTCGAGCTGCCCATAACCTTTGGTAGACTCAAAGAATGGCTCCGGCTCCATTTTATGTCACCTCCCGTGCCAGAAATCCCCCTGCAGGGCTCCAGGCCTTGGACCACAAGGAGCACGGAGCTGGATATCACACACACTAAATCTGGCTTCGCTGAGCATTCACAGCAGCTTGCTCTGCATCTGACTGCTGCTGGTACTAAGGTGGCTTTGGCTGCATCCTTTCTTCAAGCTCACTGTTGCTTTGCTCAGCTTTAGACTGTGTAACCTGACAGCAGTCAGCGCTGTGGCTTAATGTTGAGGCCCGACACAAATTAGAATCGCAGAATCAGGAACTAACTCTTGCAGTATAACTTCCTTTCTAGAACAGGAATGGTAAGGAACCTGAAACTTTAATACTTAATACTCCAAGACATGAAATATAATGAACTAGCCATCTTTAGCCTTGTTTGCATTCAGAACGTTTGGCTGCAGGTAGAGCTGCACTAGCACACACTGGGAACCTCGCATGGAAAGTGGCTGTATTAGCAAAAGCATCATACAGATTTCTCAATAGAAAACACAAGAAAGTATTGGCAAATAGATTTTTTTGCTTGTATAACTTCATCTGTGCCTGGGCTTTTGTCAACACAGCTTTTTTTTTACAGTTCTGCTCAGTAAAGCTTCCCAGTGCACAAAAGGCCTAAGATTGGTTACCGAGTATTATCTCCTACATGGGTGTTTACAGTTTCCAGCAACTTTCCTGAAAGAATTTCTCGATAAGTAATACGCAAGTCTTTACTAGAATCAAGGCAGACAAAATTTACCCAATTTTCAGTCTGAATAGTTAAAACATGCTCGGGGATTCTTTGATGGTTTGTTTGGGAAGAAAACAAACACCCCTGCTGCTGATGGGCCCTAATTCGCCTCTCCATCTCTGCTCAGTACAAAGAAGCAGAGAGGTAATCACACACACTTCTGCCATCTGCTCTGCAAATACACTGAGCTTTCATTTGAGAAAATGGTATGTTGCACAGTGATGCAAACAAAAGATTTGAGATTATATTCATTCCTTCCAAACCAAACACAATAGTTATTTCTTCTCTAAAGTGTAGAGAAACATGACTTTTTAAAAAAGTGAAATATAAACATTTTTAGTGTAATTTTGTTTGAAAAAGTGTAATTTTAACCTAAGAGTGGAATTTTCAGTTTCTGATACACAGTTACATTCCAACTTCAGACTTAGGGAGGTAGCATGCAGCTACTGTTTTTCTGGATATTAGCATTTAGTGCATAAAATAACTAATTAAACAACGTGCCTTATTCTAAAATACAACTTTTTATTGCTATATGCACAAACATCAATATAGCTTAACACTGCTAGCCTGTGAAATAATTACATGCTAAAAGCACAGTAATTACAGTGATACTACATGCGACTTCAGCATAAATGTAAGAATATCCCAGACTTATTCTAAGAAGTTTCTTGCAGCAAATTCTTTAATATTTATGCAAAGGAGACCAAAGGATAATATGCAGAAGACATAATAGTGCCCCTCCTACAAAGAAGGGACAGGCTAGGGTAGTGTGCATCTCACCCAGTAACCAATCTCTGGTGCTAGCCAGAACCAGATGTGGAGGAAATGTGAAATCCACACGGTAAGTGTGGGATTGAGTAGCTGTAGTTTAAATGCCCTTCCACAATTCATCAAAAATATACTTGGCTCATGCTGTGAAACATGAGGAAGTTTTATCCCTTTCCGAAACTGGAATTAATAATATATATCCCGTGCCCCAAAACTCATTCTAAAACGTTCACCTGCGGATTTTCTCGTTATTCATAGTAGCCCCAAGGTTCAGGCTTTTGCTACGCTTTTAGACCCTGTCATATTGCTGGCAATGAAAATCACAATCTAACTGAGCTTATATAAAAATGTCTTTTTTCCACTTTTTGAATGCACTGAATACTATGATCACTTAAGAAATGCATCTAATTAATACTTACTTCACTGCAATAATTTTTGTTCAAATGCACCTGAACTTCACAGCAATTTTCAACTGTGTAAAAGGATGAATTCCTCATGACGTGGAAAAGCTTTTTTGGCTGTTTTTTTTTTTTATAGGACCCAAGGGACCTCTTGCACTTACCTCTTATGAATTTGTAGAGCAGAACAGGAAA
This sequence comes from Numida meleagris, assembly GCF_002078875.1. Taxonomy (NCBI): domain Eukaryota; kingdom Metazoa; phylum Chordata; class Aves; order Galliformes; family Numididae; genus Numida; species Numida meleagris. The sequence continues at coordinate 6,000,756 of NC_034412.1, forward strand.
GAGGAAAATATGAAACATGTTCCCTCTTGCAGTCCTCAGAATGAGGGTGTTGGATGTGTTTGCAGCACAACCAGTTGAAGCCGATTGGCACCAAGCCCTGACAAGCTCCCTCTCTAATAAAATGTGTTTCTCTCAATATAAAAATCTAATCGGCGGAACTCGCTTGATACATTCCAAACGTAAAGCATGTTAAACATCCCAGACGCTGACTATTTGAAAAGGATCGTTATTCACAGACTCCTAATCAAAGCTTCATTTCGTGTCATTATTTATTTGGTTTTACATGTTTCCTGTTTGCTTGAATGAAAGTGTCTGGTGTTGGAAATTGTCAGAGCGAGCACAGGGAAACCAGGCGGGGAGTTGTGCTGCATTCAGAAATGCCCAGGCACAATGTGTTGAGCTTGAATTCTTGTGTGTGGCTTTATGTGCTTTGTTGTTGTTGTTAATTTTTGCTTGTATAAATCTACGTTTGCTAGGTTGTAAAATATTGATTTATTTTGGTGATTTGCTTTGCAGCAAATGGAGGCTATATGAAAGCTAAAAACAGCTTCACTTAAGCTAATTATGATGATGGTGGCTATAATGACTCAGATAATTGTATTTGTTTGACATGTACACTGTAAGTCAGAAATAAACCCCTCTTCTGCTACACATCCTCTCTATAGAGAATAAATGTAATTTAAACCTTGTTAAGAGCTGCCACTTCTCTGCTTATGAAAGTTGTAAGGTGATATGTACGTGAGCCAATGCCTTGGAAATCACAGAATCACACAATTGCAGGGGTTGGAAGGGACCTCGAGAGGTCATTGAGTCCAACCCCCCTGCTAAAGCAGTTCCCTACCATAGGTCACACAGGTAGGTGTCCAGACAGGTCTGGAATATGCCCAGAGAGGTTGTAGAGTCTCTCAAAGGAGACTGTTCCAGTGTTCTGTCACCCTTATCATAAAGAAGTTCTTCCACATGTTTATATGGAACTTTCTGTGTTCAAGTTTCAGGCCACTACAAATGTTGTGGGCAATCCTAGCTCGCATGTAAGGGAAGATCTCCCTCATGTTGATGGTGGTGCCATGAAAGATTTAAACCAGTAAATGGCAACACCATCACATCCCTGTGTTTTTCCACAGAAAGTCAAAATAAAATTAGTAGTGCTTGTCATAATGAAAGATTGAATGAATTATCTTTTTTTTTGTACTTGTTGAAACCACAGATACTCCTAGCAAAACCTGATTTTGAAGAGACATGCACCTGGGAAGAATACCTGAAAGTCTGATGCCAGTCTTGCAGCATGGCATGGAACACGGACTGCAGCAGTCAGAGACCTGACCTGTGCCTCACTTCAGGCAAAGTTCATGACTTGCAGCTTTAAGGCTGTTCTCGTGGCTTTCCAAAGAGAGAAGAATTTGACTTCTGGTATGCTTATTCTGGAGATGAAAGTACACTGCTGCATATTTTGATCTCGGGATCAAATGATGAGCAGTCATATCTGGAGCAAGATGCAGAAGATGTGAATAGAAGCCCAAGTTCTGTCACAGATGCACAACAGATTTTAGCAAGATAGCTCCTGATGTAGATATATTCTGGCTAACTTTCAAGCTAACCAGGTGGGATACCTATAGCTGGAAATCCTTGCGTAGGATTCTCAGTCCCCAGCCTTCTGTACTTTTAAATCTGTGCAGTTTGTGGTATCCAACCTTGTCAGCTCCAAAGCTGGGCAAAATGTGCCCGCATTGGCCAACACGTCAATGTCGGCCCTGCAGAACAGCAGCTATTCAGATTCTGAATCACCCTGCTCTGTCAGGGCACGGGGAAGCAGTGGGAAGCCAGAATCATGGGATCTGCAATTTCATATTCCTGCACTCCGGACAGACCCCATGGGTGAGCCCAGGGGGACAGAGGCCTCAAAGTGTCAGAGTGTAACCATGGCTCTGGGTCTCTCTTATGAAACCAAGGACTTGAAATCCCTGACTTTAACCTGCATACAGATCATTCCACCTTAAGCCCTTTCCTAATTAAATCAATATTCTGGTCAGCTCTACCGCTAAGAAAAACAGCTGTAGCATGCAGGGGAACATATTTTGTTTTCCCAGGTCCCTGCACTGATGTTTCTCAAATGAAATTTTCTCTGACGTTCAGGCATAAAATCTTGAAATTAAAATGAAATGTAATTGCTAATGAATGGAAAGTATTGCTTTTTGGCCAGCTCTGTTTGTACATACAAAATATCCTAGACACCTCAGAGTTTCTTTCATGCAGTCTCAGATTATCTTCCTTTATTGTTTTACCAAGATCTCCAAAGCCAGCTGCTTAGGGGTTTTCACTGCCCAAATTCCCACTCGTTATTCCATTTGACACTCAGATCCCTCGAGCAGCACTGAAAAATTACTAAGCCTTAATATCTGTGCAAGAATTCCAAACAATAGCTACAACGAAGGAACTGGTCCTGGCACTAAAAACCCATGAATATGTAAGACAAATTGTATCTGGAGAGATAACGGGCTACCAGAATCGTCTTTCAAAAGATATACAATGTAAGCTGCATACTCCTCAATAGCTCAAGGGGCTTATAGTCAATAAATTTAACAGGCTGCAACCTAAAAAGTCAAAGCTAAAGTACAGTATGCAAATGTAAGCTAGAGTGGACTCTTCTTTTCTACCTTAGGACAGAGTTAATAGAGGAGAAATGACAAAATACATAAAAAGGAATACACGGGATTTGACAGAGTATGTTTTTTTTCTTTTAACTTCAAGGCAAACTACCAGACTATTTTGGTTTACAAATAAATCAAACAAAGAACTTTTATCAGTTTGCATAGAAGTCTCATATTCAGCACTGAAAAGATTAAGCTTCAGAGCCTTATTCTGTGTGTGTACGTGAGGGATTACAAAGGAAGTAGTATAAATAATGACCTTGCTGAAAACAGATTAGCTTCAATGATTATATAGTAAAATAGTAACGTTTTCTTCACTTATGGATTAAAATATCAATTGACAGTTTCTGTAAACTAGTAAAGCTCATGGTTATTCAGTGTAATAGGATAATGACAGTAGCAGTATCTGACAGCCCCATTTCTGCCTCTTGACATTATTTATGGTATTCTGATGCTCAGTCTAGGGAGCTGGATGCTCAGCTTTGCCAGATGTGTTTGCCGTGGCTCAGTGTTTATGTGACAAAAACATTTCCTTGAGGAATTCCCTTTATTTCACAGTTATGCGGTCACACTAAATACAAATGTATTGGACCCATCATGTTCTTATGGTTATATTCTTCTAAAGTCAACTTTTCAAGACCTACCCCTACTACTCTCAGGTGACTAAGAGCACATACAGGCCCATTTCTCACTAACTTACCCCTCATACTGACATTTACACTTGTTTAAGATGTCGGTCAAAACTGAAGCAGCTGGACTATTCCCACCAAGACTCTATTTTCTTTTTTTTCTTTCCTCTCTTACTTTGCTGATTCTAAAAAGCACTTGTGAGGATGGAAACAGCATATGCGGGATGGATATGGTGTCGGATGTGGCAGGCCAGCTGTCTGCTCGGACTTAATGGGGACTCTTAGGACAGAAAAATCCAGCCTTGAGAGAGGCAGAGCAGAAGGAGGCTCTTGTAGTCCAAGTTAGTACCTTAATACAGACAGCAACAGGCAAACATCCCTTCTCTCTGTGGGCAGTTCATCTGAGCACACTCTAGTTTGCTTGCCATTCCCAAACACGATGAAAAAAAAATCAACCAGAAATTGTCAGGTATTTGTCACCTCTCAAAAAATTCTGCTTAACCTGGTGATATCATTTCAAAGTCTGCACATGCATTGGTAGCTGTACGTAGTGCAGGACAGAGAAGGAAGAAGCTCACTTTGCTTACTGTCACAGAGCAACTTCCATTGTAAAGTAAGTGGATTGAAGAGTGGAGTCAGTTTGGTTCAAAAGAGAAATGTTCCCACCTAAGAACAGCACAGCACAAACTCATTGTAGGAGTCTTGGCTTGGAGTACCTGAGTTCTTGATACAAAGCAAAGTGCAATCTTTTGTCTAGTATATGTCCTGGCAGAGAAATGAGGGCTTTAAAGAAGCCTATAAAAATTATGTTACACTAGCAGAATTGGTTAATGTTTAATTCTGTTCAATGGAGACAGACTTAAAAGCCTGAGATTCTGACTTCCTAAATTGTCAATTGTCCTGAAGACACAGTAAGTTAAGATTTTTCTTGATCAATACGATCTATTAAATTTATTAAGCTGTATGACATAGAGCCTGGGCTTCTGCTCTAACTTCACGTCAATGGAAAGGAAGATAAGCAGACAGGAGAGAGGGGACTGTGCTATATATTTGAAGTGTTGGATTTTTTTTTTTGAAATTCTATCACAAAACTTGTTTTAGGCAGATCTATGGAAAGCATTCCCCAACACTAGTCATTGCATCTTCAAAAAGGCTGTTAACCCTAACCGTGGGTATCTGTACTCCTAGTATGCCATTTCTTAGCCTGTTTGTGAGTGCTGTGTAACGGGGCTGTAGGCAAACACTATGTAAACCAGTCACATCCAGCAATGGTAGCAGTCTGTCTTCAGGAGCACAGAGCACAGTTCAAGCAACAAAATCCATTCAGAATGTCGAAAAATCGAGGAGATTAACCTATGCTGCACTCAGTGCTGCTCCCGTTGGTTTAAAACCTCAGCCATATTTACATTGAAGGGTCAAAATGGTAGAAATAAACGAAAGAAACCTGAGCCTCAGCACTGGTTGTACATGCAAGTATTTGGAAAAAAAAAAAAAGGCTTAAAAGACTGCCTAACCTTGACCAATGGAGGAGGTGTCTGGACATTGCACAGGATATGACAGAGGAGCTCTCAATGTAGAAAGGCAATAGTAAGAAGCCACCCAGGGAAAGCAACAGACTAATCTCAGAGTCCAGTGAAAGCAGAAATCTTTCAACAGACAAAATCAATCCCTTCTGTGTTTTCTCTGTAGTTAAGCTGAGAAAACTATGTCACGCAGAGTTTGAAAAATACACATCCAGTGTGATAAATCTGCATCCACAACGCAATTGTGGTCCAGCAATTCACTTTTTCTTATAATTACCTTTTCTCTCTGTTAGTCCCTCTTGTTTCTTTAGCAGACATCCCATGGATATTTTCGTGAAGATGATCTTGAGAACAGAGAATGCACTGTCTCGTAAAGAGAAGAGAAAATTAAAGGTTTCCGAGGGTTATATTCACCATACCATGCCCAAGAGACCTCACGTACCATCTAACTGTGCTGACTGTAGCAGGAAAAGGCAACAGACAAATGTAAATCCACAAACTAGAGTGCTGTTGTGCTTTCAGACTGCCCAAAAAAAGTGAAAGACTAAATGTTTTTGCTTTTCTTTACTATTGCTTAAAAGTCTCTGAGGAAAGACTGATGTTCCTTTTCCTTTACTTTTCCCAAAGTTTTATTTTCCTGGTTTTGGGCCTGCAAAGAGCTGCTTTTAAAACTCCGGTGACGATTTTACATTTTGAAAGGAATTTGAACATTTTCACTTATTCCAAAATATATCAACTTATATAGCTTATATAACAAATATAGCTTAACATTAAAAAATATAGTGCCATTACATTTATAAAACCCAAACCCTAAATTCTTCAATATAAACTCCTTTACTTGTCAACTCTATTTCAATATAGAAAAATAATTTTAAATATGATCATCATAACTTCCTTATGACATACTTCTTTATGAAGGCATAGGAAAGAAGGCAGTAGTATTCTGAACATTAACTAAACATAGTTTATGACTACAGTTAGCCAGACAGTATTTGAAGTAGATGAAATCTGTCTCTGCTTCATCCAATCTTTGCCTTTGTCTAATCTATAAAAAAGGCAATTATTGAAGCAAACGGCAGAAAAGTTATTATTCAGTAAGATAGTAAACTACTCAGTCAAATGGTATCATACAGAGTAGGAAAGGTCAAACAGAAGTGAAACGGCATATTTAAGAGGTAGGAAGCACTAGGTCTATCTACAATCAGTGAAGGGTAAGATTTTCAACAGCCCCACTGAAGTTGGAGGAAAGCTCCCACTGACTCAAGCCAGTCAAAGCCTAAGCAGTATGGAAAGCTTTAACAAATCTAATTTTAAAATTCAGGTGCTCCTTGTTCAGAATTACAGGACTGTAAATAATTTTTGGAATAGCAAATGCTTATCCAGTTTTATATCGAATAACAAAGGGATACAAACTCATTCTGTAAGATGCTCTAAACGGTGAATTATTTGTGAAGCAGTTCTACCATTACATTAGAGGCCACTTGCTGTTCTTGAGTCCACATTTTGTTTGTGTCACTAGGGGCTCTATTAAATTGCAACGTTTCTTTTTCCTAATTGTTTTTTATTTTTCTGAACCAATATGTAAATACAAGCGTTAAGTTAGCGGTTAAAGCTTGTCTTGCCTTTTCTTCCAAACCGTCAGGGTATTTACTTCAGTATCTGTAAACATAACTTTGGAGTATTCACTCGGTTCTGGAGGCCAGAACAGCAGCAACTGATCACTGACTAAACGGAGAACAGTGCTGATGTAAAGCTGTTGCCCCCAGGCCCACCGTGGACACAACGGTGCCCAGACCTTCGGTCCTGAGCAAGCAGCAGTGGTTGAAGCAAAATACCACGCGGCCATTCTTGCATGGAGCGCCTAGGACAAGCATCTCAATTTCCTTGAGCCCAGAGGTCTTCAGCACAATGACATGGTAACAGCTTTACGAGCAAACACTATCTCACAAGTGACGGGATATAAACCTGTTTTCAGAGAGCTGCTTGCGGTGCCGTAAGTCTGTGTCATCGTGCCTTCCGTCAAACTCACGTGCACTGAAGGGGCCACGAGATTCATTCAAATCTTGGAGGCTCCTCTTACCAAATAACAATAAATGAAGCTCTGCGGGTCAAGTCTTGATTCTAAATTGCATCCAAGTACCTTCTAAATTATAAAACTCTCGAGAAAGCTGAGAATCACCATTATTGTTAAATGCCACCTCAAAAAAAATGCGTAAGAAACACTGCCGGTTGTTCTAGGGAGGAAGTTACTTCTATGGAGACACTACAATTATCAAGTATTTTTTGTATCATTTAAAGTATGTATTTAGCTTAATTGTGGTAAAACTAGATAGTATTCTGTTGATTTCATAATTACCAGAAAAACTGCAAAATAAAATACATGTTTTGGGGGAGACTGAGAATTTGATGTGGTTTATAATCAACAACATTGTTCACAATGACAGATCTGAGTATACAGAAATTATTTCACGTCACAGCACTGGTGCTAACACTTGCTTTTCCACTTGCTTTTCATTACCATTGCAAAGTAGTTTTCATAGACAGTGCTTATTTTAGTCATGGCAGAAACTAATGAATTTTTCAGACTTGTGTCTGGGTTTTATTATACTCCTATACAATCTTTTATTATACTCCTACAAAATCTGCTTTTTATGTATTGTACTATCAAAGAGTGGGCTGAGGATGCCCTTACTTCCCTTTGAATCTTTTTTACAACTTTATAATTCAGAAATTTAAACTTCTCTTTACCCGTTATGAACTGCTAACCTCTGAGTCTGGCCTTGGTTCTCCCGCTGGGTCACCGTGAAACGATCTGCATGACGGTCACATCCAGAGCCTCTCTTGTTTGGGCCCTGCTCTACTAAACAATGTGAAAACAAGGCTGTAAATAATTCCCCCTCTCCCAGAGCCTGCAGTCTGCTATGTTTACAGTACAGATTTTAGTGAAGTAAAAGGACAGTAGAGCTAATTCATCTCAAGCTAACGTTCATATCCCTTCTCCGTACAGAAGCGTAAGCACGACCTAAGTAGGTAAGACAAGGGAGAGCAGAACGGGTACTAAATAAGTGATAGGAAAAGGGAAACTCATAATTCCTCCCTCCACACAGCTGACGTGAACGTGGTATTCACAGCAAGAGATCCAGCAGAGAAGACAAGGCATCGAGTGCAAGAAGCTGTCAGTCTGAACATAACTCTGCCCTTCCTGAGAAATCCTTCTTCAAAGAGACAGGACCACCACAGAGTGATTCCCAGCCCTGCTGGATGCGGAAGCTGCTGGAGGATGTTGCCATAAGGCGGAACATGTGGCTGCCCTGGTGCCCAGGGAAGGCAGCAGCACTGATTGGCTTTGTGCTGTTTGCTACCAAAGTGGAAAGAGATAAGACATACGAAAGGGAAGGTTGTCTAGCTGACGCAACAAGGTACAAGCAATCAGCAAACACTGAACACTGCTCTGTTTCTTCTACAGCTTTCACTTGGTCAGTTCATATTGCTCCATAAATCACTTATTAAAAAAAAAAAAAAAAGACAAAAGATAACGAAGATTTTTCTTACCTCTCCTTTATGTAGATAATGAGTGTTGAGCTGGCAGACCCTAGCACAGAAGTGGCCTGACATAAAGGTGTGGAGAGAACACTGTGCATGCCCGAAGTTTGCCATTTCTTCCTTGTCCAGATACGGTTTGAGTGAATGCCACCTAATGCAGAACAGAGGAAGAAAAGTAAAGACGTTGTACTGATAGTTAGATACTGTGGGGACAAAGAACTTAACAAAAAAACAAAAAACAACAACCAACTGAACATGTTTGAAATAGTACAAAATTGATACTTTCACACAATAAAACAGTTTTTTCCCCTTATGCAATCTATTGCTACAGATGAGCACTCCTTGCCAACTCCACACTCGCACACCCACTGTCCTGGCCATTGCCCCCTGGGAATGCTGCAGTAATAACAGCGGAGAGATGATAACGCTGGCATTTAAATTTGCTGTTACTCAAATTAGCTGAGCTGCTACTTTCAGTGGAGCAGTAAATACTTAAATGGCCTTGTTTTGGAGAAGGACTTTCTTAGGACTGTGACAGCTCAATACTGCTCTTGGGGCAGGGAGAAGCAGAAATAACCACATGGTCACTGCTGATCCTCTGCACGATTCATGCCTTTGGTCCTTGGGACAAGCATGTGCACAGAGGAACCTGCCTTTGGTCAATACGCTTCTATGGCACTCACTGCTGTGACTACGCAGCACCAGAACACACACACAAGCTGGGTTTAAGGCACCAGCTTGGGTACAGCCAAGATAAAACTCACTGGGGTCGCAACATTCATGTGAGATGCTGCGTGAAAGCATGGGGAAATTCTTCACTAAGCTCCATGCTGGGGCAGAGTCACTGTCAGCAGCATGTGAGCAAGCTAGCATGAAGCCAGCGTAAGTATATGGTGGCAGTCAGAAGGGATCCTCAGATATCAAGCACCGTGGGACTGGCAATGACAAGGCTGCATGGTCTCTTGTAAAACCGTACATCTGAACTGGTCGTACTGTGTATGACATGATAACAAGGAGCAGATGCAGTTTAAACATTTATATTTTAACTTGAGGGTGGATAAACCTCTCAACTGAGAGCCACATAGTGACAGCCGTAAGACATGGACTGCGTATCTCAGAATACCGAAGGAAAAACTGTGGAAGTAGTTCCCTGGTGAAAGCCAGTATGAAAGACAGTAATGCTCTGCGTGATTCCAGATCTCCTTCAGAATAGCATCAGTGAGCAGCGTTGTCCCCAGATCATTTACAGCTGGGAGAGCAGAGGGACCACGTACATGCCCCCAGTGCAAATGCAAAAAGGAACCACCTGCTGCTGCTTCTGTCTGAAAGGTGGCAAAGAGCCAGTAAACACACACAAACCTGGTCAGCTTGCACAAGTTTTCTGGGGGGGGAAAAGTAACAAATGGACAGTAGTGGATATGAAACATAGTGGATGTGAAGACTGCTTATGGCAGTTGTCTTCTGCATGTGAACATTTCTGCTGCATCAATTCAGGTAGAGTTGAGGCACGCTTTATTGTATGTTGAAGTAACGTGACAACTCTGACAATGTTGCAGACCACAGATAACTTCAGGGTCTGTAAAATGGTATGCATATGCATAGTTTAAGACCATACTTCAAGCAGCTTAATAGAAAATTATGAAGTGACTTTTAATAGCATAACCTATAATTTATATTTCAGTAACTACTCAAGTTAAATTTTGATACCGTAAAACGAAGCACATTCTTTAAAGCTTTTACTTCCATCAATCATCTGATTTTTTCTGACATGTGGCACATCTAATTCAATGGCATTGGGCCCTGTTTTTAAATAGTATTCTGTTTTCCAGAATACCAGTAGGACTGTATTTAGACATTTTTCAAACAACCTAGTGACAGCAATTTCAATCAAAAATGAGAAAAAAAGAATTTTTTTTTTTTATACAACAAATAGCAGCAACTGCAGTAAGTCAGAAATGAGAAAGGCAAAGCCAGTATTGGGACACTTAGGCTTCATTCACACTGAAGTTTGTTGTGTTGCAGAAGAGTTACATGGGCCCCATGTATGTAAGTTAATACTGCAGTAGATCACCATTGCCATCTCCTGGTAAATAAACCATATAACTGTATTCTGAGGCTTTTTCTAAACAGCCATATATTGTACAACTGTAGAGAGATTACACCATAAATAGGCAATAAAGGATTTAGGGTATTTATTGTGAGACTTTCATTGCATTTTTATTCTTTGCTCACATAAGACCTTTACAAAGAACTGCATTACAGCTGATAAATAGTGGCATTTGTTCCAATGCACTCTTTATGCTGGAAAGAAATACCGCTAGTTATGACTCTGTAAATTAAGGTGAGACTATGGGTATTGTTGAGATTGAAACAAATACCAGGGCTGTTTAAGAAAAAACCACCATAACCAAAACAGATATGCACTCAGAGCGAAGGCAGTGTTTTAGTTTCTAGTGTATTGTGATGAGAGACAAATGCGGGACTGTGATGTGGTAGTCAGCCAAGACAATGTCAAACACTGCTAAGTCACATCATGAAGTGATAGCAGTGACAATGATGGTCTGTCATTTCACGTTCTGATATTTACAATCCTTTTATTTTCTTGCTGTTTTTGTTGTCCTACCCATTTTTAGTCCCTATTCTGCTTCCTCCCTCTCATCTATGCTCCCCTTTTGTCTTTCTGCTGCTGAAACTGTGTATATATGTACACACACATATATATGCATTAATGTGTATATATATATATATAATTAACATATCACCTCTCCTACTGGGAGAGGCCAGGAACGGGCTGACCCCAAAGGCAGCCTGACAACCCACCAGAAGTGCCACTCTGCCCCACAAGCAGCAATACGTCCTCCCCTTGCTGTGCACTCACTCACAGGCGCATGAGGAAGGAGGAGATGCGTCTACAACTCATTACCCCTTGGAGCAGAGGGCAGTTTTCAATGTGATGTTGAACCTTGGTAAATCATCGTTTCAATCAAATCAGTAAACAGAGAGAAATGATATCTAACTGGCAATAAATTTCAGACAAATTCAGCAAGGAGTAACAGATTAGTCAAATGCTTGTGCTTTATCTATATACTGTGGTGTTTCTCTCTGCGACAAAGCGATATCCTTTATTTGCAACTGCATCCATACTGTCAGCCTTGCCAATTAACATGACATTGGACAACCAGCCCCTTTAACAAGTGTTTGCTTTTTCCCATAGAACAATGTTGAACTTTTTTAAGCCAAGGATGCATCATGAAACATAGAATCATTAAGGTTGGAAAAGACCTCTAAGATCACCAAGTCCAACCATCAACCCATCCCCACTGACCACATCCCTCAGTGCCACATCTCCACGGTTCTTGAACACCTCCAGGGACAGTGACTCCATCACCTCCCTTGGCAGCCTATGTCAATGCCTCAATAGTCTTTCTGAGAAGAAACGCTTCCTAATATGCAACCTGAAGGAAGAGTGTCTACTTCAGAGCAGCATTTACAGTGGTGACAATCCTGTTTGTTTCCTTCCGCTTACCAGCTACACACCCAACACTGCGGTAGATGAGGTCAACTGCCAACCTGAACACAAAGATGATAGATGTGGGAGAGGGCAGAGGTATTTTAGGGCTGCCACAGTGTCAGAAGGAGTGAAGATTAACTGAAGCTCATAAACAGCTGTGACAAGTGGCAGGGTGTAGATACCTGGAGGAAAAATAGAGCTTGGAATGGGAGTGAGCAAATGGTCTTGATGGACCTCCTTAGAGCTCACTTTATTTTCTCATCAGCTTTGTACCCTCATAAGAAGACTAAGACTCAGTCTTAGACTCACAAAGGCATTTACAATCCGGAGACTCTGGCAGATTACACTTAATGTTCCTAATAGCTATTAAGGCCAAAAGGAACTAGAAAACACAAGCTGAATTATTAGACTGTCCCAGGAGATCTGGAATCAACACGCAGTGCTAATGGTATCCACAGTCACTGCTATTAGGTTGTGCCTAGAAACTTCTCCCTGAAGGACCACTTTAATTATGTATTTATTAATTTATTTTTATTTGCTTTAGCTGTTCTCCGCTCTTTATAAATACACATGCTTCCTATTGAAAATTATAAAATCATCTCAGTGAGGAAATGGGTACAAAATCCGAGCTCTAACTAGTGAACAGATAGGATTGGTAGCATCCTTTGAAAAAGGCAGGGAAAAATACAAATACCCATACTGTGGAGAAGGAGAAGATGAATACAAACTAGAAACTGAGATATATTATCCTTTATACAACTTCAGCTGAAAAGAAAACAACAATTTGCTCATTCTAAGGGGCTGAGACGAGCATGCATAAGGAAACCTAGGACTAAAAACACACAAGTAATAAAAGGAGAATGCAGTTTCCACCACCTCACTCATGATGAGGTACCAGGTTTTACAGAATCATAAAATGATACCCTGACCCTACTTTATTTGTTATGCCCACAGAGCCATTCACTCATCCATCAACACCTAAGAAAAATCACTTTACAGTATCCAACCAGGCAGCAGTACACATTTTGGACACTGCTATCATGGGCTGGCAAATTTAGAACTCAAAAAACATAAGTTCAGTGACACTGCACATCAAATGCATGTAGTATAAGAGTAATGAGTGTTGCAGTTAATTGCTGCTGGTGCTGGTTCATGCACTTCCTGATCCCTGCTTACTCAACAGCACGTGCATTGATGAATAATGCTTTCCTGTTATCTCTGCGTGTTGTAATCAGTAAAAGGGGATCAACTGAAGGCAGATTCAAGTACCATTTTCACTGCTTCCAGTACTAAATTTCCTGTCAAGAAGGAAATAAACTTTGACTACTCTCTTATATTTACATTGGCTATTTCCTTTCAGGAAACAGTTTGACTTGACATGCTGGAGTCATTAACAGCAGCTTGACTGTCATCAGTTCCTACAAATCACCCAACTATAAAACATATAGCATGGGGATTCCGAGAGTCACTAAGTTTACAGTGGCACGAGAAGAAACGTGGATATCCTCAGCTCTTTAGGGATTATACATGCTGATATATATATGTATATATATATTTATATATATATATGAGAGAGAGTGCACGCTTTAGTCTACACTAATAATCACATTCTATTTCCAAGGCTATCCATGCATCAAGAAAGGAGAGAAGCTCTCTGATCTTTTTTTTAATGGTTTTAAGCTCTAAAAATCAGAAGGTGGAAAATCACCGTGAGCAAGTTCTTTGCACAATGTGAGGGCTGCAAGACTGACCTCCCCCTTTCCCTTGAGACTGCATTTTCAGTAATTGTGCTTAAAATATATTTCTGAAAGAAAAGGAGGAGGCAGTGAGGGAGGCAATGAAGAGAAAATAATATTTCAAAGGCTTACTGAAACACACAGATCAGTGCTGACTGTTCATCTTATCTTTCCATTTCACATTTTTGAGGATTGGGAGTTTACTATTATTCACTGCATATTTTCTTTAACGTGCAGGGATGGGACGACAAACATTCAAGCCCTTACTTTCCAAAAGGAGGACATTTTAATACAGTCTTTGGGACAGATAAGTGAAAGGCACATTTGAGAAATGCAGAAAAACAGAATTGACTGTACTATCTAACAAGACCTATATAGCAGGATTATACTCCATGGCTTACAAGAGTATTGATCTGTGTGTACTCCTCAGTGGTGTTACATTCATTTTAACATTGATCTCCATTTCATTATACCACTGCATCATGCACTCTCAGTGTCATCTGAGTGCCACTCTAGAATCTGAGTGTCTTCTGTTGCTGTCAAGTTGTACAAATGCATTGTGTAGCTTGCAATTCAAAATATCAATTCCAAAACCTATTTGTTCATACACGTACCCCACTTTTAAAGTAATACCGAGGACCTACCATGTCTTAACCTCCAAAGCAAGTTAAATATATAGTGAAGAAGACATTGGTAAATGATTTTTCCTGGAGGATTTTTTTTTTTTTTAAACTCTATGCATTGTTTGTGCTACCTTTCAAAGAAGCTTGAAAATACCATTTCTTTCCCTAACGGCTTCTTTCTATTCCATTTGGAAAACATTGATTTTGCTTTCCCTTGTGATTCTTATGCAGCACAAGTAAACATGGCTCTGTTTAATATATGTCCAAGTCTGTGCAATGCCATCAAATTCACTATAGCTCTGGGAGAGAAACCAGCCCCTTTGTTGGCTCCTAGTATTGCTACCACACAGTGCAAAATATCACCATTCCTACATGACCAGAGAGGTTACTGGTTTTGTAGATTTGCTCGTGCATGCTTTATTCTTCAAAGCACATGGCTGGGCACCAGGGCCTCATAAATCCTGATGTCAGCTTTAATAACGTGCTGTTGTTCAGTCGGAGTACAGTTACAGAGATATGAGGATACATGGACCAAAAGCTAATTGCACAAACCGTTGTGCATATATACAAGAAAAAAACAGCCATTATATATAATGTGTTAACAAAACAATACACGTGACCCTGGGCTTATCACCAAAACCTCTGCTCCATGCTGTGCTTACCATTTTGCCGCTCTAAGGTCTGCTGTCTTCAGGCTTACAAATATGAGGACAAAAGCCCATAAAAACCTACAGCAGCTCCCTGCAGGGATTGTCTCCTTCCCTGCTGAATGTGTTTTCAAGATCATGTGCAGACTTGCTAGTCCCATAATTCTGGGCAAAAGACAACCAGTCTTGCAGCCAGCTAATAATGTCTTCCTGGGGAGCAGGACATCTTCACACTCGTACCTCAGCCATTCCACAATAATAGCCCCGATTTCACTGTGTGATGTAATTCTGTGTCCTACCCTTTGTATTCTTGAAAAAAGGATAATATTTACCCATCTGCGTGGAGGAAAACGTCTAGTTTTACTCTCCTGTATGTGTCATGGGAGATGTGAACTGGAAAAAACACCTATTGCGCTCTTCCTGATTCCCAAGTTTTTTTCCCTCTACAAATTACCTTATTCTGCCTTTATGTAAGTCTCCCTTTTTCTTGTCAGTATTTCTACAGTCAACCTATGTTCTCATAGCTATTTTTCTACTTTAAAAACAGTAATGTCACATTTTACTGCTGCCAATCCAAGCCTCAGCACTTCAGCTACTGCACCATGGACCCTGATCCAATGTTTAAAGATGGGAATCTTTCCAAGGACATCCTTAGGCACTGGCACTAGATCAGACGCTGTATGCAGGGATGGATTTCTCATATCCTTAGGTTAACTTCTGAAAGAAAAAGGCTCTATCCAGCAGGAGAGTTACTTACCAACCTAATATTTTATGCATTGAGCTCCAGAGTGTCGCAAGATGATTTTAAGTATCACAGCAGACAGAGTCATTTCATATAATGAGTTAGTTCTTTTAAATTGTTACCTCACTTACCACTGAAGCACCTAATCAGGAAAAGAACAAAAAAATACTGTTTATGCACTGCTGTACCACAATGCACTGCTGCTCGCATCTCAAATTCTTTTTCTTTTCTTACAAAGATTAGATCTCAAGAAAAATGGAGTGCTTTTGCTTGCTTTCACTGCCCTTTTTAATTGAATAGAATAGGAGCTGACAGACTAACACTGCAGGAGCCGTTATTTCACTGAAATTGCATATAAAAGATTCAGCAGCTGTGTAAATGTAAACACGGAATTTACAGAAAGGTGTCCATCTTTTTAAAAAAGACTGGACACGCAATAATGTTCTGCTACAGCGTTAACCAGAAAGTTTCATTTCACCCACAGCAGTTACTGTTCTGGGCATTGGCTCACCATGGATCCGTGATCCTAAGCAAGAACAAATGCTGGCCAATTCTAAAACCACTACTTGTTAATACATCTTCAAAGGATACCTTCAGTATTTCCTTATTAGATTTAAAAACATGTGCAAGGCCATCCACGTAGGGATCGGGGCTTGCTGTAGTTTGCACGTTCTGCGTTGAGATACTGAATCTGCTAATGCCAACCCTATGCCAAACAGCTTGGTCGTCTCTGCTGGATAGCAGAGCATCCTTTTCTCTAGGTTGTGCCTAAATGATGGTGGAACTGAGGAGGAGGAGGAGAAAAAAGGAGATGTCATTTCACAAGTGATTCCGTTACAGCATTCTTCTCCTCCCACTTATTTCTCCGAGTATCTGACAATCGAGAAAGGTGCAATTATCTAAAATGAAGAAACTGCAATATTAGAAGAAACAGTCTTTTAGCAGAGAGATTGAACATGAAATTTCAAGGGCTCATTCATCAATGTGTTGCTTACATGTTACAGGTAATCTCTGAAAATCACTAGAGTTATACTACTGGGGAAAGACAGTGACTAATGAGATCCTGCCCCTGAAGGACATATTTTAGGTGAAAACAAAAGTAGAATAGGCAAGTGGCAAGAGTAAATGAGACTCTCTTAACTGTGGCCATTGTGAACTAGTTCACAGATGGGTTATAGGACTACACAGTGCTGAAAAAACGTTTCAGCTCTTTTAGTTTGTGAATACAGCAAAGAAATGGCCAGTCTACATGGTTGTCATAGCAATGTAAACAGTTATTTAAAGTATAGGCCTAATGCTGGGGAAAATTGCATAACCAAGGCTCTAAGCAACAGTATATTGCACAAATAGGTCCTCCCATTCCCCCTTTTTGAAAGTTTTAAGTTTTGCTGAAGAAATATAACTGCTTTCTTTCCCTCAGCATACAGCTCGCCTTTGTGCATGCCTCAACTTTTCAACACTCCTTTGAATTTGCAATCTGCCTTCATTTTACTTTTATTACCACTTGTCATCCAGCTTAATCCATGGATATTTTATTTCCCCTGACTCCACTATTCTCTTCCAGTTTCAGAACTCTGCAACTGAGAGAGCTGTCTGAAGAACGGCGTTTGTCCAACTGAGCCCTGGAGAAACATACACTCATGTTCTGCATTTATGGACTTCGTTAAGAACTTAAATCTCATATTTAAGTGCAGAAACAAAGTTAGGGTGCACATATCCACAAAGATTTTCACTGCATATGAATTAGATCAGTGAAAGCAGCAACAAATCTTTACCAAAATAGTTGCTGGGCTTCATTATGGTACACTTTTCCATTACACTCACAGCCCCCCCAGAACCAGAACGACTTTCAAAATGTAACTCATTAACAGTTATCATAACAACAATTTTTGGTCAAGAATGACTGTACAGGATTGCCTGGGTGGACATGGAGATCTGCTGCACATTCAGAAACACTGACTAGCATGATGAAGTCTCAGCTCTGTGTTTGGATGCATGACACTCTTATTATAATACATAGTCAAGGAGCATTATTTTACTAATTACCTCATCTTCCACTCCAGCATTCAGTCAAATTAGTTCATGACAGAAGGAAGATACACGCAGATGAAATGAGAGAAACAGGAGGTGTAAAAGGAGAACAAACTGTGAGGTGAAGCTTTCAGCATTTTCAAAGTGCTCTCCCCCAGTGCATCACTAACGCTTGTCCTCCATCCACCCCATCCCAGACTGCAACGTTTCAGCCAGATGCCATTACTTTAAGTCCAAAAACGGCAGTTAGATGGAAGTATTCCAAGCTGCAGGAGATTATACCATGTCCAACTGGTATGAAAAGTTCCTTCAATAGGAGGGGGGCAATACTCAGATGATTTGAACAGGAAAACAGCGCTACACAGGAATGCAGAACAATCCCAAGGCTGCTGGCACCAGAAGGAGAGAGAAAGCTCTTTCCCTTTCCTGTGAAATCAAGGGTCTTTGGTATTCCTTTACTTGAGTGCAAACAAGAAGCAACTCAAGTCAGCTTCCTAGGTAGAAGACCAAATAAAGAAAGGGAGCATTTACTCCCATGAGAACTGCATCCCATCCCTTGGATTGTTGCTTTCCCTCTCCATCTTGGAATGATGCAGCACAAAAACTGGCAGTGTGCTGAGACAGCCCCTCTGGGAGTCTGCACCCTGCACACCCACGCATGGCACGCTGAGAGCAGCAGGTACTGAGAACATTTCTCACTTCCAGCAATGAAGGAAGTAGAGCCGGTACGGAGGAAGAATTAAAACCAAACCAAAGATATCATTACAGCAGCGCTCACTGCTCCCGCTCTTTTTAATGTGGTCTTGGCATTTTCATTATAAACTCATATTTCCAGGTTTTATAACTCAATCATAAAAAGTTGCTGAGGGCTAAATATTGGCGAGCAGCTCTGCTTGCCAAAAAATGAAGCATTTCCACAGCGCGGAGGGAGGGCAAGAGTCTCCACCTCTGCTTATTTCACTGGGAAAGCAAGTCTAACGTGATCAGGTCTGTACCAACAGGCAGCCTCTGCCAGAACCTTTGCATGATGTGCCAGGAGGCCCATAGCCACACGCTGCAGTCACAGGCATTGCTCACAGCTCCTCGGTCCAGAAGCAAACAGAAGATCAATTTTTCCCCCAGACATCAGGTATGGTTTTTTCTTTTTGTCTTAAATTTTGAACCAAGAAAAAAAATTATATCCCACTGATGCTACTCACCATAACCCTCCAGGTGTCAAATGGCACTTGTCAAGAAGCAGAGCCAGTTCTCTGCAGGATGGATGGATCACAGTGCAGGTCTGGGAGCTGAGCGCTGCCTGTGAACAGAAAGAAGAAAAACAAGGAGCATTACTGAAGTGACACACGCTCCTGTGTGAATAGGGTCAGTTTCATTAAAAAAGTTAGAGACAAATATAACAGCCTCCACTTTTTTCACATTTTCAGTTTGAAAGTGTTACTATACATATCCATATATTTTTTTTAAGAATCCAACACTGTGACCTTACTGTGACCTTATCACTCTACTGTGATAAAAAATGAAATATAGCAAAATAACATCTAGCAGAAATAACACAAAGACAGAACTAGAGAACGCTGTCACCTCACACCCATTCCCCCTCTTCTCTTACAGCTCAGTGCTCACATCTGCATGAATGGCTCTCAAAGTTAACAGCTTTATACCAGAACCGTGCCATTTTAGACACACTGTTTGTATGCTGCTTTTTAATGTAAAATTAGAATTTCTTCAATAAAAAAATCAACAAATCAAGATTTTACTAAGAATATCATTCTGGAAAAAATGAAAATAAGAAAACAATTGCAGGCTATATTTCATCCCAGGCTCTGCCTCGTTAAAGATCTAAGTGGTGTACACACATCTTTGTTGTGTGATGCAGTGGTTACCATGGAAATTCTTATTATTATTTTTTTTTTTTAAAGTTTAGTGAAGACAATGCAGTCACACATAAATAGCCCGAGTCTCTGGCAGGGTAAATTGCACAATGGCAGACTAGAATACATTCACATGGCTTTTTTTCCTGTAAGCAGATATTAGATACTAATAAGTCTCTGAAGAAAAGTACTTTTCTTGAGATAGCGATTACAGTTTTTAACTGCACGTGCTCCTGGGTGATATTAAATTACATAACCTTTAATGTGTCATAATCTATGGTTCCTGAAAGAGTGATCCAAGCTGGGGTGTGTGGGAGAGTTTCCTGAAGCACGGCTTGTGCTAAAAGTTTTGAGCTTTTTTTAAGTTTTGCAGAAACATCACCGGAGAGATTTACACCGTGAAGTTTCTTAACAGCTTAGATAACACAGTCAGAAATTTAGCTTGGAAGAAGTGTCAGCTGTAGGCCTGTTGGAGCTCATGCATATATGCTAGCCTGGAAAACAGAAAACTCACTTGTGTCTTGATTAGGAAGAAAAGAAAAAGAAAGAAAATAACGTTCTTAAACTTGAATATATATATATATATTGTCAGAAGTACTTAATGACATAAAGTGCCTGTACTGGGCGTGACCAAAGCTCCAGGTAACGCAATATCTTGTCTCCAGCAATGGACAAAACAAGACAGCCAGGAAAGAGTCCCAGAACAGGGCAGACAGGGATGAAATACTCCAGCCATGCAGCTCCCCAGCCTCCAGCCATTTGCACTTCATAGACATCCTGGGCAGGCAGTTTCTACTCTGCTCAGCAGCCTCACTGGATTTACTTCCATAAGCTTGTCCTTGAAATCCAATAACCTTTCAGCTTTCTCAGCATCCTAGGGCAAGAAGTCACAGGACTGAGCCTCCACAGCAGTCATTACAATATTGTAATAAATGTAACGCTGCTTTGATGAAAGGCTAAATGACTAATTTAGCATATTATTTCCGCGCAATTATTAGCCACGTATGGTCAAAGGTGGGTTTAAAATGCTTCAACAAGATGAACAGGAGAAGTCAGTGAAAGGGCATATTTAGCTGAGTGGCTTTTAGAGTCGCTTCTCTAGCATAATAGATTGTACCTGATGAGCAAGTTCTTGGAGAAACCAGCAACACAGCTCTCAACAAAGCTAATAAACTGAAGCTACCTTCCCTAGCACTCTTGCTTTGTCACAGGCAGAGATTACTACTTGGAATTTTGCAGTGAAAGAATATCATCTCATGTCTTGATTTGCCTTATGCTGGGCCAACAGGATCTCTCCACAGCGATGTTAAACTCGTTAGGATAAATTTGGTACTCCAGACCCCACCTATCTTTTCACCTGGCACACATTGCTGCAGCTCTGTTGATGAACAAAAAGACTGTCCCAGCTGTCCCACGTGAAGATCTGACCACTTCCAGTTCACAACAGGGATATGTTTGAAAATGAATTTGAAAGTAACACATCTTTAAATATTATATAACTGAATTTCTATGCAAACCATGTGAAATACGGGAAGACAATCTTTGTTCTGTCCTCACAAAGTCAGTCACCCTGACTGCTATGCAAGAGAAATTTTTAAAGAAATGGCTCGGCAAAGAACATCTCACTATTCTGCATTTTATGGGAAGAATAGCACATTCCTTCCAACTGTCCTTATTAATTTATAAACAGCCACGATCCTAGGTTGTTCTGGTCATTCCAATTTATGATCAGAATAAAATTACTCTCAATTGAGAGAAAAAAATATCTCTGCTCCAAAGCTTCATAATAAGTGATAAGCATTCACTGGACCGTAATTATGTCTTTCAATTTTTCCTATGCTGTTCCAGTGTTTTAATTTATTTTTTTTTAATATCAGCTTTTTAATTAAGCTTTAATCTTCACAGCACTAAACTAAATTAAAAGTATCTTTATAGCGTTGCTTTGGTAACTAGCAGAAGGAGGAAAATTACCTTATCTGTTTGTTCACCATGTTGCAACTGTAAACATCTCAGTTGTGGTCTTTAATCTGCTCACTTTCACTCAAAAAAAAAAAAAAGTCACACCGAAACCAGTTATCACTGCTGGAGCCATAAAGGGCCCACAGTCCTCCAGCGAGTTCTCACTGTGCAGCCAGGAACACTTTGCTCCAAGAGATTTAAATACAAACTAATTAAGCAAGACACAAATAAGGCAGACCTGGGTGAAGCAGCAGCATCCATCGAAGGAAGTTTCCACCTTCCTACCCTCTAGTTCCTTCAGCAAGGAAGCTGTAATATGGTAAATTATACATAATCTTCATATGAGGTTCCTGAGGCTTCCTGCACGTACATGCGGATCTTTAAAAGGTACCTGCTAATTTTCTGCAAAGTCATTGCCCCATTTTATATCTGGACAGAATATCAAATAACAAATGGGACTGACCCAATTCACTGCCTAAATACGACCCCACATCATAATAGAAATCAGCCAGATACATGAAAACACCTGCAATAACTGAAAAGCCCATACAGCTCAAGCAATGAGTTGTAGAATTAGTAAGAGGAAGCAACTTATTACTTATTTCTTTTAGTACAAAATATCACTGATCAGAACCACGGTAAGCACTCCTCACTTTCAGACAGAAAAAAGAAATATTTCAGAAGATCACTTTACAAAATGTGACAAGCCCATAGGTACTGGCTAGAGCAGCCCCAGCTTCTGCTGCCTCTTTGGGAGCAGCCCTCTGGACCAAGCAGCAAACAGCCATGTCATCACACTTGATGTGTGTATCAGCAGCATCTGAAGGCACAGCAGGACATCTCGCATCTGCACAGATAAGCTTATCCAGCCACAGGACATAAAACAGCACACATCCCATTGCCCTGGCTCTGCTGCTGATGCAAATCCTTCCCAGCCAAAATCCTCTCCTCCAGTGCTCATTTGCAAGGAACAAACCTTCAGAGCCTGACAGTTTTGGAGAGAGGACAGACTGCAGGCAAAGCACTATGGAAAACCCTTGCACGTGCACAGCTGGCTTTTTCAATTCTCAAAAAAAAAGGGAAAAAAAGGTTCAGCTCATGAAAGGGCTTTAAAACGTGCAGAAGTCCACAACAAAGCCATTCTACAACTCTGACTGCAACTTGTTTTGAATTTTCCACTTATTACCCACTAAATCAACATAAAACATCTAAGCCCATAAACCTAAGGCGTATAACAAAACGTTGTCAAACAGCGACAAAGTCAGTGTTCACCAAAGTTTCATCTCTCACTGAGAGATCCTAAATCTGAGGCTGAACTGAGAATGACAGAACAGGCAGCACTGAAATCCAGGTGGCAACTGGTGAAATTTCACTGTTTTCCAATTCTGATGGACAACAAAATGGCTGAGAATTACAATTCATTTAGGGACACGAGAAAAATGTCAGAAAACAGAAGATACAGATTAAAGACCTAAGAACTGCCAGCCATTGAGCATAAAAGGAGGAAAAAAAGATGTTTTGTTTTGCACCAACTTTTTTATGATGTGCTGGAAAAACCTTTTTGCTCAAGTCCCACACATTGAACACCTATCTTAATCCTTCCTAAGTAATCCATGGAAAAACAGATTCTTAAATTAAGATTAAATGTTGGTCTCATAGCACAGTAATTAAGTATGAACTAATTAAGAAAAAAGAAGTCTGGTCACGCGGAATTCACGAAGAGGAGTTTTCCCAAACGTACGTTACCCAACACATCCTACTTAGAGCCGTGTAAGCAGATGAGCTGTATTGATCTCACTGAGAACAAATGGAATCTTCTTCTTATGTAATGGCTTTTTCCCCCCAAGGAACATTTGAATGTAAGGTATATTTAAGCAGCACTTGAGCAAAATAAAATTACTCTGTTCAGCACACAAATTATTTCAACAACATACCTGCGTCTGTAATCAAGCCATAGGCTGTTTGCTGATTGCTAATTGTTGCCATCATTTTTTTTCCACGTAGGTAGAAACAACAGCCGTGTAAGTGCCAACAATGATCTCGACAGATCAGGGTAAAGCAGCCATCAGAAATCAGTCAGTTCAATGGGCAGAGTGCCACTGAGTGTGTACTTAGCAAATATTATTTAGAACCTCAGTGTGCTTCCATGTTCCCTGGTTATTGCTGGCACTGCGTAAACAGCAACAGAAACCCTCACTAAGCAGGGACCCGGGCTGCAGACTGAGGGCAATATGTTAACCTACAACTAAAGTGCTTTCCACCAGGAGCATCCCATGGGATTTGGTATGAGATGTGAATTGTAAGAGCAACAGTGGCCACAGCTGGATTCCAGCTGTTCACCCAGTCGGACAGATGTTTGGGGCCTAAGTTTGCAGTGCATTGTATTTAAGATCCTTTTCCCATCCTGTTGAACAGTGATTCGGAGAGGACAGCCTCATCTGAGAACAGCTGAAAATGCAGAAGTACAGCAACTCAGTGGTTAAGTGGTTAAAGCAGCTCCCCAAATATTTCTTCTATAGCATACTCCCAACAATTAGATCTCCCTATGAAAGGCAGAAAACTAACACTGGCATAGGCCTCCATGTAGTCAAATATCTCTTCTTTAACATATTTAGTATCCTGGAAAACATACTTGCAAGTAACAATAAGAAAAAAAAGATTTCATATTAATATTTGACAACCAGACTACACAGGGAAAGGTTTTCTTTTCAATAAGTGTCACCTTTGTAACATTATCCTGAAAAACTATCCAAAAAAAGTGTATATTTAATACAGTGAGCACTATTTATTGCTTTCTCCCTAATTTCAATCTTTCCCATGTATCTCATTACCTCCTTTTCAGTAATTGAAGAAAATTACTGTGTCAATTATATTGCTTTTCCTATGCTGAAATAATAGAAACTAAAAGGCAAATTCAGGAGAATCCCATTCCTAAGGAGTACTGGATTACCTCTTTCTGACAAGAACTCCTGGATCACGGCCATTAAAAACTATTCTGTAGATGTTCCACGGTGATGCAGACAACTTTGGCTATTTGAAATCCCTCATGCTTTTGCTGCACATTTTTGATCGCAACATTGTGCTTCCCTGTCTTTAGTCCCCATTTTCTTTTTCTGTGCTTTTCCTCGTAATGCACATTAGTTTATTTTTAGCTTTGATAAAGAAGCCTCTCAACATCATATTTTCATAATTCTGCTCTTCCCAGCTGCTGTATTGCAGGGGAGGTCCTATTAGAAACTCATGCATAGCAGTTTAGTCTCCCTGCAACCTCAAACAACTGTTCCACGGATGTGATGCTTTGCCTAGTAAATTATAATGTGATTTTCTTGTTAAATATATTTCTTCTGTGAGATAATTGTCAGAAATGTAAGATGGTCATCAAACTCTCCCTTGTAGTTAAGGAGTTTCCAGGCAGAATCACAGATTATTTTGTCGCTGCTGCAGTTATTGTTTTTGCAGTAAAGATGGGACCATCTGTGCTTTTGAAGATGTGCCAAATCAGTTGAAAATAATTCATTCAGGTAGTCACTGAACCACAAAAGCTGATGGTTTAAGGATTCTGGGAGGTTTCAACAGGGAACACACCAAAGCACTTTGCCCAGCTTGGCTTAGATTTTATTTAAACAGTGGCCTCTGTGGAGTTCAGAAATGTAAAAGCTACACAAGAACAATCCTCTCTGTCTACCTCATTCCCATACAAACCTACTGCAAGAAGACTTAACAGCTACATATCATGGCTAGTTCACACTAATCAAAGGATAATTATAATAGCAATTACTTCAATATAGTCCTACATGTCAGAAATACGCTCAAAACAAGTATGAAACAGCCATGACTTGGACGCTATTTCACCATTTGTTCTCCTGTGGCAAAGTCCAGCACCGATAGCCATGTCTAGCATGAGTACTGACAGCAAATACCTCACTGCTGGGGAAGCTGGGAAGAGCAAGTACAATGCATCAAAAGCAGAACAAGGAGAGAGCAGGGAGGAAGGACGTGTAGAGACGGGACGAGAGCTCTGATCTGTATCTAGAACTCCTTGGTCAGTTTAGACAAGGTGACAATCTGTCTGACAAGACCCGAGAATGTAAACCAGTGGCAAATGAACACCAAAATATTCCAAGGGCCACCTGAGCACATCACCATTTGTAATGGTTTTCTGAATAAACAACTGTAAATTTAATATTAGTAAGCAGCTGAGATAGAACAATTTCTAGGGATTTCTCTGCTACGGGTTTTATGATGACAAAGAAAAGTCTGCACGAATTGTGACTTAGTGGGTTAATTAAATATTACCCTCAGGTATTTGAACATTGGAGAGCATCACTGTTCTGAGAGGAACGCATCGCCCTTCCCAGCCTGACACATTTACTTTGTTATTTACTAACAAAGTTTAGTTTATTGCAAGAATTAGTTACTATCAGCATTGTGAAAGAAATAATAATGGCTAAATACGGTTTATTTTCTTGCCTTTTAAACTGATCAGGATGGAACTTTTTAAGCAATGAAAAATACGTTGCAGTGTTTTTTTCTGTAATAGATTGGAAATAAGTGAACACAAACATGACTATATTAAACAGTGTTTAAAAGTAACAAGGAGAAAAGCAAAGAAATAACATGGCATTCATTCACTGCATTACACCTTCCCAAGCTGTGACAACTGAACATTCATTACGATGTTGTTAAATAGCTATTCTATCAATAGTGCTAGCATTACAATGCAGTGGCTTAATTAAATGAAGTTTCCTTCATCCTTTATTTATTAGATTTTCAGGCCACACAAATGAAAAAAAGATTTGCAGCTCTAATAAAGTGCCACAATTTCCATATTTCTTTCATATATTAGTAATCTGTTAGTTAATGTGCATTTGCATTTTCTATATTTTGGTCCTGATAGATTGGTATGTCACTGCAAAACACAAAAACAGGGAGCAAATCAAAATATTTACAACATACTATAATTTCCTGTACAACTTAATGTCATAATTAAGTAAGAGCTACGCTTATGAATTAATTTTGTTTGTTGGTAGTTCATGTGGACTTGTGCTTTATTTAAACTACAGTTTTCACAAGAGTTATTAGTCACTGTTACAATCCTACACTCTAAAAAAGATCTCAAAGACCTTTGTTATATAACACTGGATTTGAAAGTTGCTTTGTCTCACAACTTGGAGACAAACGCCTTTTCCTGCTGAATAAAGAACACCAAATTCTCACTTCAGGCATTGTGATTCAGCAGATATCCAAGATATCCAAGCCTGTTGGTGGTCAAGAACATGCTGTTAGCTCCACATTATCCACTCTGCACTTTAAACTGTTCTTATTTAATTAAAAAAAAAAAGTCTAGATCTCTGTATTTATACTTTGGTTGGTTATCTTTTAAATAGACACACTTGGATTTGTGTTGTGCGAAATAATCCCACCGGATACAGATGAACAGGAGGAAGGCAGAAGAAGGGCAGAATTCAGCCAGTCTCCCCATTCTGCAGCAGGATGTGGGGCCACATGCCATAAGCTCTCTGCAGAGAGCTGCTTCAGCAATGCTTTCCTGGGGCTTTCCCCTTTCAGATTTGGGATTCCAGTCTCCCTCACTAGCTAGCCTCTGTGTTATATGCCCAGCTCTTCCCGTTATGCTGCTGTTCGTCCTGTACCTGTTCATCCAAGAGACTGATCACCCACCACAGAAGCAAAGGGAAAAGCATACACACTGCTTTTCACATTGATCTTGAGACAAATTAAGATGCTCGCCTGCTAATAGCAAGGATAATGCACGCACAGTGCAGTAGCTTGTGGTTTTAAAGTAAAGAAAGCTATTTAAGCTTGGCTAAGGCACAAGCTCAGCACAATCTGAACAGAAACCTGTACAAATGTAGAATTTGGCATTACTTTAGGGCTGGCGACTTAAGAAAACACTGATTGGCAGCAAATTTCTGTTTGGAAGGAGAACCAGCTTCTCGAGGTACTTGAGGCAGGACACTAATTACAGAAAATATATAATTTCCTGCTTCAGTGAAGAAAAGATGAGCAATATATAGGCTGGTGTATTAAGCCAGCCTGCCCACAAGTTGAGTTGGTCTCTGGCCTCAGGTTAGGAGAGAACAATGATCCCTGGATAACACTAGAGAGAAGACATACTTGAGGGTTTTATAGATCCAAACCTTACTGATCTTTATTCAGATAACTGTTTCAATGGCAGACTGCTTATTTTGATCAGTCCAAGTCTTCTGCATCGTAACCACCAAGGGCTGCGGTGCTTTAGCTAAAACTTCTTTGAGTCATTAGCAGCATCTTAAAAGAAATGGATTCATTTCCAACCCGCATCAAATTGCAGTTAAATAAGATTGTCAGTACAATAATTTCCTGGCTGCATGTAGCACACAGTTGGCTAACTTCAGAGGGTTAATAGGCATTTAATTTCAATTCAAATACATAGTCCAGTAAATGGCTTAATCGGGCATCTCTCATTAGTAAAAAAAAAATCTACAGCCACAGATTCTAAGCAGTAGCACTGATGCTGCATTCCAGCATTCTGGAAGTGAGTACAGAATGTGCCTCTACATATATGAATTGGACATCTCTATTCACAGCAACTCAACGAGAATGCACACACATGCAAATCATGGGAGCTTTGTAACTGAATAGATAATTATGCCATAGGGAAAAATTTAAGTTCATGCTGTAATTTGCAACAGTTGCACTTAGACAAAATTCAGACAGCTCTGGACTAGCAAGGACACCAATCAGCATCGATAAAATCATTTAGTTTGAAGAGTGCAAGCAAATACTTAAGGCAGAAATCTAATCAGCCTTTCTCAGAGGACAGATTCCCTTCAGATGCCTTGGGAGGTCTTAAAAAGGCATTGAAAATCCATGCCCTTGGAGAAGAGGATAACAGGAAAAGCTTTTCAGCGATGTCTGCTGAAAAAGTTGCAGGCAGCCTCCGATATTCTGCAACAATACAAGAGGCACAACCATGGGACAGACCCCACGTGGATGGAAGAGGTTGCTGCACAGCCATCTGCTAAGCAAATGTTCCAAAAAGACATTCAATCCATCCCAGCACAGAAGGGAGCGAGTCTGCAGAGAGCTTCTCCAAATACGCGAGGAGCAAGCGGGCACGTACTGCGGGAGCGCCTTGTGCTTTCCAGAGAGCACCGAGGTTGATTCAGCCTTGTTGGAAACAGAGCCAAAGCAGGAGAATAGAATCTTACGTGCTTTAGTTTCTTACTATTTTCTGTTTGCCAGAGGCTGAATCAGTGTAAATAGCATGCTTTGTTGGTTGGTTTTGGTGTTGTTATTACTATTTTTTAACTTCTAGAACAAAACGCTGGCTGCCAAAACATACATTGCTTTTTAACCTTAATGATGTTGAGCCCTACAACGTAAAACCTTCCTTTTACTACCAGTTACCTGTTTTAACCCAACACCGACATATCGCAAGTGCAATTTAAAAAAATGTATTATTTAATTAATGTCGTCCATTTGTATTCACAGTAACTCCTATTTGTATGCATACAATTCACTCGGTCTGTGGTCTATAGCTGGCAAATAACACCACTTAACAGCTGTTAAATAGGGTAATCACCTGTTGTTATCCACAGGTAGCTTTAATTCAAATGTTAATTGCTCTCAGCGCTCTACTTACAAACCTGCCCCAATGTCAAATACTGTGTGTGCTGCACCAGATGGATGGAGGGCTCAAATGGATTGCACTGTCCCTCTGCACGAAAAAAGCAGGATTATAAAGAACTCTGCTACCCCCGAGTGCCCCGAGGAAAAGATGGCACACGAACTGAACGGCGACGGTCCTTCAGACAGCAAGAATGGTCGGGAAAAGGAATGAATGAAGACGACGAAGAAAAGGACTGCAGACAGGACGTTACAAGATTGCCTGAGCTGGTGCTTCAGCTTGTTTACTACTGGAATGGGTTAACGCTCACCGTCTGCAAAATCAAACTGAGAAAATTCAGAAGCAGCTGTTGCAGATGTACTCCAGGGTCAGCCTATGGAGACAGGAAAAGTAAACTGCCCAAACCGTTCAGGTATTTGCAAAAAATCCAACTGGAAATAACCAAGTCCAATACAGATAAATTCTCATTTTTGAGAGAATTAATTCTTCACAAGAACACCCTCAAATGTTGCTCTCCTTAGTACAGATACCTCAAAGTGCACTGTGCTACTTACTCCTCACAGCAAGGAACTTCCAATTATTTTTTTCTAATTTATCTCCAGTTTACCCAAGCTCTCTGAAGGCACAGTTTCACGTTGTGCTTAATTTCATCAAACCGCATGTTGCTGCTAAAAGTGATGGTTTAGTTCTGTTTCCTTTCCCCTCTTAACTCCATTGACATGTCCCTCACCCTTTCCCCATATTAGAGTTAATCATTCATTGCGTCTATGGAATGTGACTCACCGATCCAACGGGAAACTAATTTATTTGGAGGCAAGATATATGGGTGCCAGTCCACTGCTGGACTGGATTAAGCCTGGCATGAAATGATGCCCTGAATTGTCCCGTGTTTTTTGCTGCTATACAGAGAAGTTCCTGGCTGCACAGCTGTAGGCTTTATTTTAGATCCCACGACTGTAAAAGGGCCATTCATTCAGTAATTCTGTCAGATTTTCACACTGTACTGGAATGCCTTCCCCATGGTGCTCACTAAAGGCCTGCTTTTTTGTAGGCGAATAAGGCAATCCATCAGTTGTTTAATAGCAGAATCTCTTTGCTCAGTTTCTACCCTTTGATCTGCTCCGTTTAAATAATTCTGTTAGGTGCCAGAACTCCAGCCCGAACAGCCCTCATCTCTGGAGGGTGTATGCCTTGCCATTGAAGTCAAGTGTTAACCTCTGGGAGCGATTACTAGAACAGGGCTACGTTTTCCTGTCCCCAGTGTATTTCCTAATTAAATAAGAGATAAACACCATTACAGGTGAAATCTGGCTCTGAGAAAGGAATTAAAGCATGTAGAAATCAAGTATTAGATTTGTAAGAGGCACAGATTTCCACGAAACAGGTTTTCTTCTAAGCTCATTGTGTAGAGCCCTGACCTTGGAGAAAGGAGCTGCTCAGAATTCCCACACACAAACCTCAAATAAAATAAATGTATTAGATGGTGCCCAGTTCTCTGGTATTGTGCTCATGCTTAAGTGAGGGAGAGACAAAAACTGTGACCTATTAAACCTAGTTGACTTTATGCCTTGGTGTGTTGCTTTAGTGCTGCAACCGAGCTGAACTTTCAATAACAACACCTCTGTGAACATTCATTTTAGCAAAGTCAATTATTTCAAACATCAGGAGGAAAGAACTGTTTGATAGTTATGACTCAAGTTAACATATATTTCATTTTGAGGACTGTTTTTTATTTTGCTTTATATCTCCTGCTTACAGGAAGGGGAAAAAGGGAACTAATGTTTCATCCTCACAGCCAGTACTCATGTATGGAATATTCTTCCTTCCAGATTTTTCTAGAATTGAGTCATGACAATGCCCAAGTATAAACATTAACTTTTTCAAGAGAGGTAACAAAAATGTATATCCCACTGTCTGGATAGTTTCTTCATTCTGTTATTGCACATTCAAAATGTTGGCAGGCACTACGTAATCCTAACCTGCGTGACAACTACATTACATCTGATTCTCTTTCAGATTGAGAATAGAAAAACAAAGCAGAAAAATATAGTTGTAAAGTTTTGAACAAAAATAGTTATATGTAAGAGCGTATTTTAAATATAAAAAGAAATGCCTACTCAATCTTGCATGACAAAATATCCAAAAAGCTGAGTAGATATACAAACACAACACTTTTCTTAAGTCAAAACCAATCCACATTAGCATCTAATTTGATCAGAACTTGAAAACATTAGTGTAATTATTTCTTTAATATTGACTGTATTACCAAAACAAAACCAAACAACTCAAGAGATTTTTTTTGGTCCCTTTTCATGAAAAGGTAAAAAACACTAATTTTTCTTCCATCCCAAAGATCACATGTAAATGTATCATTGAGTACATTCCATTCTGAAACCACAGAATAGCACAATTTAGTCTTCCATCACTAATATTAAAAGATTAAAGATGGCTTGAAGTGAAGATATGCAGAGATGGGAAAACTGAAACCTCTGGGACTGAGCCACAGCTTTTAGTCAATTCCTAAAGTCATAACTCATTTTGTTACGAGTCACATTAGGCTTCTTCTATCATTTGAATTACTGTACAAATTAAGAGCCTTACTCATATCCTTTTTCTCCTACAGGTTAAGTTCAATGACTACTTTGGCTTATACTGAATTCACGTAGTTAGTATAATTCATTCAGAACATAAGCTCATCGGAGAACCCAATTGCTCAGAAAGTCTACTGATGGTAATTTTTAATTCCAGAAAGCATCAAGCTGTGTCATGCACAATGTGACACAACTATTAAGCAACTAAGATTGGTTCTCTCTACTATCAGTCAGACCCACATTTTGTTTCCGTAGAGTCATATAAAGAAGAATGGATCAACTTTAAGAAAACCAGACGGAAACACAAGAAAATGGAAGTTTCAAAGCAGGCTTCTCTCAGGATCCTCTGTTTTTCATGCTGCTAGAGATGCAATGATTAATTAACACCCGCCAGGTTTAGTGTCATCCTTGACAAAGAAACAATGGTGAAATGCAGAATACAAAACCACCTTGAAACAGCAAACTGGACCTCCACCTCAGCCAGGACCTGATACTCTGGGTGGAAATGAGGTTACGGGCACAGGAGTTAAGGTCAAGTGATTATTCTGTATTTATCCACGCATTTGCAGAATGCTTATATGAAGCTGAAAGATGATTAAATACATAAATAGGAAGGCATAACCTCAGAGCTCTGTACTGATGTTCCCCGACATAAGAATATTGAGGGTGACTGTAGCGATCGGAAGGACCAACACGATGGAAAAGGTGTTACAAAAGAGGTGGAAGGACCAGCACGATATCACGGTGCTACAAAGGAAAGGAAGAAGATCGCTCACCCGTATCAGAAGCTTCTGGGTTCACAGGGAAAAGCTTCCACCAAGGAGGGATCTCCAGAAAGAGATCCTTCCTCAGTGGTAGTCAGCCCTTAAATGAGGCCTAAGAGGGGTGGAGCCAGGCTCCTGTGAATTGCCTTCACCTGTGCTCCCAGGGCTGACTGGGTCTTTCCTCCAGGTGCTCAATCAGTGGTTCAGGCCATGACTCAGCAGTCTCCATACAGTGATCAAAGACATTTTAGGGCAAAAGACAATATTGCTTGGTTCTCAACATCTACAGCATGCACAGTCCTATAAGAAAACTTTTCCTATCAGTTCAGGATTGGTAGTACAAGCCCACTCTATTACTTCTGATTTCAAATTTTAAATCTACACTGCAAAAGGAAGTATGGCTTTCTTTTTCTCCATCATTTAGTTTGGGGAAAACAGACCGTGAAGTAGGGAGATCCCAACACAGAACTTGGTTATTTCTGTAGCTATCACTGACCTCAGAAACACTTCTGAAGTAAATGGCAAAGCACAGAACAGAAGGAAATTCCCTAGTTGCCATCAGACGTAGCAGAGGCAACGCAGTATGAACAAGGCAAGTCTCAAACACATAATCATGAAGTACCTGTGCAATGGGATTACCAAGGCAACAGCCAATGTCAAAACACTGAGAGCAATTTTTTTTTAAGTTACAGTAGATTCCTGAAACAAGGAACCCCAGCTAAATGAACAAACAACAATGAACAATGAGTGGCTTACAACCAGAAGAAAAACTGATTGGGGGAATGAAATTAAGGATGAATAATGTAATTTAATACACAAGTATACTATTAGATGTCAGAAGATCTCAGGTTTCTGATTAAAAGGCACCCTGGATTGCAATTTTATCTAATTGTGTTTAATAATCTACTCCTGTCAATGAACATGGAGTAAGCACAGCTTTAAAGCCACTTCAGTTAACAGAGGCGAGTTAAGCCATTTCCACTAGTTTTGTTCAAGAATTCTGACAGAAGATGGGAGCAGCAGTTGACAGAGACATGACAGCAGTTTTGAAGGCTAAGACAGTACAAAGAGATGAAAAGAGAGAAGAAATTAAAAAAAAACAGAACAGGACATAAAAGGGCAGGAATCAGGAGATGGATGTTTAGAAAGGATGTGCACCTGTTGAGCCATCTCATACAGGAGAGCGGGGAAGCAAGCAGATGACAGTAAAAATTAACTGAAAAGTTTCTGAAGAGGATTAGATGACTGGTGGAAAGAATCTACCTGCTTTACATTCAAATCAAAGGCTTCATTAAACTCATGATCATCCATTTGATTGTGGTCTGCAAATAGTCAAAAGCTTTCATCACGTTTCCAAAGCTGCTCCATCTCCTCTGGTCAGAAATAGCTCAAGGGAAACTGCTCACAGTCTAGACTCTTGGAAGCGTATGGAGCTGTTTATGAGCTGTGAGTTACAGATGGACTCTAAATATTATAAGGTCCGGTCCTAGGGAGCAATAGGCTTGCCAATTAGTTTACCTTGTATTGGGCACAACTTCTTAAATTTATTCCATCTGAAGACCTTTATTGAAATGATTTTATTACGTCCACTGCTGGCTAAAATGAAACATGAAAAACAGCACAGACGAATGCATAATTCAGTAAAAAGACACAAGAATGAGACTCAAACATCCTATGTCTGATCACTCTCACCACTAATATTTTAAATTAGGCTGCTAAGCCGTGATCTTACTGGTGATCACTTTCAGAAAAAGAGATCAATTAACCTTTGTATCACTATTGCCACAGATTCCCACTTGACTGTATTAATATTCAAACTCCTCTCCATGCCCCTCCCCACCCAAATTCAGTCCGTTCCTTGAGGTTTCACTGTAATCTGTATAGAAAAAGCAGAGACTAACAATTGACTTGCTACAAACAACTGCTGAGAGGAGAAAGATCTAAACCTCTAGATCTGCTTCTCATAGGCTAAGAACTAATAGGCTTTTCCTCATATAGCAGCTCCTGGAGAAATAAACTCCTCTTGCTCAAGGCGGTACCTAATTTTACAAGTAACCCTTAATATTAATGTTCTTGAGTTGATACTCTCCTTCAATAAGTGTTAATGAATTATAAAAATATCCACAGACCTGTAGCTCCGTGTCACAGGAGAAGAAACCACATGCATACATGAAGGAAGCGAAGGTACTCGTGACCAATAAGACACTTGGGATCATTAAGGCTGGAAAAGACCACCAAGATCACCAAGTCCAGCCATCTACCCATCCCCACCATGCCCACTGACCACGTCCCTCAGTGCCACATCTCCATGTTTCTTGAACACCTCCAGGGACAGTGACTCCACCACCTCCCTGGGCAGCCTGTGCCAATGCCTCGACTCTTTTTATGAGAAGAAATTTTTCCTAAAATCCAACCTGATCCTTCCCTGGTGCAACTTAAGGCCATTAGTATCTGTCTTAAGTATGCCATGTTGTAGCCAAAGCTGGCCACACCAGCATGTCCATGACTCAGGCCAGAGGGATGCAGCAATCCCCGTGCTGCAGCAAACAGCATCAGTGGGCAGTCAGCTAGCTACAGCCTTGCTCCTGTACCAGCGGTGTTCGCAGAGACCAATTCATTTGCAAGCTCAGTGTAAAACTGTGCCACTTGCTGTGGGCATTTGCAGAAAGCCTGGCTCTAAATACTGTACAGCAGCACCGTGTGCAGACACCACCTGCATCACAATCAGCTGCTAAATTTAAGTTCAACTGATTCAGTTAGTGAAGTTTTGAGCACTAGCTACGAGTTTGCAAGATCAGGAGTAGCTAGTCTAAATACTCCTTAAAAACTGTACATTAACATAGAAGTTTAGAACTATATCACACCAAAGAGAATTATGTTTGGAGACTGGAATAAACAGAGGGGAAGATTCCTTTTTCCTTTAAATGACAAACTTAAAGCTATTACTAATCTTCAAACGTGAACAAATACTTCTAGCCCCTGAACCAACTGAGAACTTATTACCTGTCAGAGCATTAACAGACACACCTAATACATTTTACAGACAGCAACTGCCGATAAGTGCTCATAGAATAAAGCGTTCAAGGAGACACGATGTGAATCTGGCCACTTCAGTCAAACACTCTGGCAAATGAAATATTAAGAAATCAATCACATTTTAATCTACAAGCACAGAATCTTTGGAGTAAAAAAGTAAAAACTGGTTCCCTTCCCTCATTCCTGCAGGAAGAGTTATATTTTCCAGAACAAAACACCAGAGATTTTGCATAGGGTTTGTTTTTTTTTTTTAAATAGGACAAGAGGTTTTCTTCCTTCTTCCAAGATTATATAACTTTTCAAACTGAGATCTCCCCAGAGTTTTATTTCTTTCAAGATTTCGCAGCACCACAGACTGCGACGGCATGACATCAGTTCTGCTTAGTATTGTTTGCAATTTATCTCTTCAGATTAGGCGGCACTCTCATCGAGCACTAAAACAAATTCCAACCCGGACGGTTTAAACTCAAGGAGATTTGATCAGCAGGGGATATCCTTTCTGGAGTAAGTCTGCCAGGTTAGAAAAAATCTTTTTTGTGCTACAAAAGGAAAATACGTACATACAATAAAAGATTTCAGAAACGTTTTAAACTTACGCGAACTCTGCCAGTAAAAATTGCTTTCTTAGGAACAAGCATAAAAAAAAGAGGGAATCTTCT
The DNA here is from genome assembly GCF_002078875.1 of Numida meleagris. Taxonomy (NCBI): domain Eukaryota; kingdom Metazoa; phylum Chordata; class Aves; order Galliformes; family Numididae; genus Numida; species Numida meleagris. Next base: position 6,036,899 of record NC_034412.1, read on the forward strand.
GCAGAGCCCACCCCAACCTGCCATTTCTGATGACACCACATGCATCCATTTTTATAGAAGGGTACTGCTCTTCCAGCACTCCCAGATGTTAAAGTTTATTAGGCTGCACTGACCCACATTTAAAATCTTGTATGACAGATGCACGTGCTCAGTAGGGCTCCATCAGCAACGTAAACAAGTAATGCCGTCTGCTGTCCTGCCCTCGCTGTGTTCACCTATGTTTACCATATCCTGCTTAAGTATCTACTTCTTTCCACGTAAAAGTCATCTTCTGTTAATATTACTGTTAAAGGTTTCAGTGGCAAACATTTAAGAAATTAAACAGCTAGAAGTTCTTTATGGCAAAAAATAACCGGAGAGTTTAACACACTATTTCTCTACAACCTGTATACTCCCTCTTACATCTTAACATACATGAAGTGTCTCCCCACTCATCCACAAAGAATCAAGTGTTTAAAACATCTAGTTGTAATACATTAATTATAAGAGTTTCTTGTAAATTGAAGCATGAATTTAAACGGTGATCCATATTCATCAGGGGGCTACAGTTAATTATGCCATCGAAGTGAAATGCATGGCATTTCCTGATTCGTCAATACCAAGACTTCCTTTCCTTTAAACCATGTCTTTCTATTCCTCAAGAAAAATTCTGAATCTATTCAAGTTAAAATACTGATGGAAATTGAATTATCCTGTGAATAAAAATCCATATTGCTCTTTTCTAAGGAGGGATAAGCCGCATATTTAACATTAATCACCTGTTAAATAATAAGAGATAAATAAAGAGAAGTCCGCAACTCAAAAATGAGACCTTTTCCCTAATGGTAGGAACTTGATTAAATAGGTCAAGAAATCCTGAAAATAATTATTACTTCTCTACTGGCAATAATATCCACTATTAAATGGGAATTTGTTGCCTGGATTCCCTTCAGTTACAAAAAAAATTAATTAGAACACTTTTAATTCTTAAGGGTTTAAATTGTCCAAAAGAAAGGCATAGAATGAGGATGCTGTTAGCCATTTTGAAATCAAACCGATCATCTATGGGAACTCTTGTACTTTTGCTGTGGACGATAATTCTTGTCA